>NC_139577.1:32875694-33053194 GCF_946808225.1 Silurus aristotelis | reverse complement strand
TCATTCCAGTCCCGTCAGTGCAGGGTCAGCCATGATACTGTGCCCCTGGAGCACTGCAGGTTAAGGGCCTTTTTTAGGGGCCCCAAAAATGGCAGCTTGGTGATACCAGGGTTTGAACTCCTAACACTGATGGAGACTCGAGTGTAAAACTGTTTATGGTGACTGTACTGTATGTGACTGTATGGCAAAAACTTATTTTACTACAACTAATAATGATAATACTAATAAAGATATAGTAATGAAGTATTAAAGGTTTGGGTTTCACCGTGATTATCTATCATGCAGAACAAATCAAGATCCATCTTGTTCACAGCGACTGGTCAGTGAACTCTCCAAAGATATTATTTTTTTGTAAAATACAGTCAGGCCTCAGTTTGTGAGATAATTAAAAATGAGAGGGACTCAAACTGAAACCTGTGGTCTGGTTTCTGCACTGAGCTGTTAAAACGATTCTTTCCGGACATGAAAATCAAAGGAGTGGAATGTAATCCTAAGCCACATATCATTTTATACGATGTCACTTCTTTAAAAGAAGGCTATATTATCCCTTGAAATGTTTTTTTATTAATACCCGAAATACACCCCGCTGACGTGTCACGGCGTTCGTGCACCAGGATGCTTTTAGGCTTCAAATAAACCCGAGGATTTATTCATGTTGGACATAACGGTTTTCCAGCATGTAGTCATTTGTGCTATAAAACTGTAGCACAAAGTGGCTTCAGTGTCTTGTTCATGTCTGCAACGGCTTTCCTTTTATTTATTCCTCACTCACGTTATCAGCAAAGCAACAGAGGCTCACTATCAACTCTATATAAATGGGCCAAATAATATCTAGAACAGAATGACTCCAGCTCGAAATATATGTATGTGTCATTCAGTTATAGAGAAATACCAAATGACCAGAAGAGATACAATTTTTATTTCATGTGGAAACACCTTTTATGTTTTCGAGACACATGCACGTGTCTTTTGTATCTATGCAACAAACAAGTGTAAAGACAAACACCCACAATAATTAGACGATGAATAAAGTTCTGTGGAGTTCAAATCTGACAACAGGAGAACTTGTGTAGGACATAGAACAGGAGAGAAGATGTGATCAGAGTCCCTCACTTCTACGCTCACACATGGTGGTGGAAGTGTTATGTTTGGGGGTTGCAGAGAAGGTTGAAGATTTCAACACCATGCTGGAGCCAACTTCACCGTACAACAAGACGATGAGCCGAAGCGTACGTCCAAGATCTGTAAGCTTTATACATCAGGGAACGACCTGCCCAGTCACCGCACCTAAATCCTATTGAACTGCTCTGGGATAAACTAGAAATCTCCGACTAGTGAAGAACATTTTTGGCAGAAGTTCTACAAGCGGCACGGCAACGTGTTTCAGCTGAATGTTTGGAGAAACAAACGGTCTGGATGCTGAGAGTCTGTAAAGCTGTTCTTCATGCTGAGGGAGGATTTTTTAATGAAGATAAAGTGGATCATCTGGACATTTATAGATTTGTTTGGCCAAATGGAATCTTTATACTGTTACATTACTAAGTTTGTTGCATGGAAACAAAGGAACATGCATGGTTCTTTCAAAAACGATCAATGACTAGGTGTCTACATGCTTTTTACAGCCACTGTGTGTGTTTTTAACCATCTAGACTTCTTCAACATTTAGTCCATATTTGCTGTTATAATTCCTTCAACTCTTCGGGGAAGATGTTACACGAGATTTTGGAGTGTGCTTCTGGAGATGTGTGTGAGATTCATTCAGCCACAAGGGTGTTAGTAAAGTCAGGTACTGATGTAGGTGAGATGAGGAGGCCACATTCATATCAAAGGTGATCAGTAAGGTTTAGCGCTTTATAGCAGGAGATCTCCAACTCATGTAAAGCAGATCTTCATGGAGCTGGATTTGTACACAGGGGCATCGTCATGTTCACGTAAAAGAGACAATTTCCTGCTATAGCATCCAGTCTGGAGAAGAACCATGCAGGTTTCTCAAAGAAAATCCTTATTAAAGGGAGTACATTTATGGAAGGAGCCTGTGTTTTAAAAGTGTGTTTATTTTACTTCAAAATACTCTAAATAAGAGGGTGTATTTTTTTCATCCCTCACAGTTTGAGAAAAAAGAAAAATACAGGAAAACTGAAAGCTGCTATAATGAAAGTGAAAACAAAGATGAACTACATAAAATTAGACGATTTGAAGAAATCGAGTATTCACACAGAGTATTCTTGACTGTGTAACAGCAAACAGAAGGATAATAAAGATAATATACGGGTTTATTTTAGATGACGATAGGCCATGACATTTTAGCTCATTCTGTGTATTCGACATAACCAGGATTAACACTGATCAAATTAAGCCAAGACTCAAGTGCACAGCTGTCATATGACCCGATGTACGCCGCAGCACTCTGAAATGCTCCGATCGTCGTTAATACTTCACTATTTTCATCACAGTCATGGGAAACAGTGTGTGTGAAAGAGAAATTTTTGCCAAAAACGGCGGAATCCTCCTATAACGTTCTCAGACCTGTCGGGGTGAAATGAAGACACACGGCCTCGATTGCCATCTGTAATGTCCTTCGGTTATTTTTGGAATCGATTTGCCAGTTTCTTCTCCCAATCATAGCAAACCAGGACAAAATATCTCGTGGGAGAGTATGCGAAAGTACTTAAAATACCACACTTGTTCTTCTTCGCGAATCCAAACGGCATTGTGGCGATGACAAATCGCCTGGACGCATTTTCCTACCATTTCTGCTCTCTTATGAAATATATGGATGTGGTTATAGTGTAAACACGTTATATCAAGTTGAGTGCAGCTGCTTTGAAATTTATAGCGATACACACCCACACACACACACACACACACACACACACACACACACACACAAACAAACCACTGCCTGTAGGGAACGCCATGAAATCCAAGTCACTGTTTAAATTTTTTTATCATTTTTTTTCCTACTTCTATCGTCTGGAAACAAATAGAGAAATACGCTTTACTACACCACCCAGAGCTCACACACTACCGTTTTTATTAGCGTTACACACACACACTCTCGCTGCTACACACTCGCATGTTGCTTTCACCAGGCCAAACTATCTTTTATTTAAAAGTGCACATTTCAATAAAAAGCCACTAAATGAGATTATTTATAACAACCAGTGGACAAGAAAAAAGAAAGCAATTAACTTTTTGTCATGTGACATCTTGAAAGAGAAACAAAAATTGTGTAATTTACCTTGTTTGTTTATTGAGCTGTTTATTTCCAAGCAGCCGTGAATCTTTGATTTTACCTGCTGAGTTTTGTAACTTCTGATTTTTTTTTCCATCACTGCAAGATTGCAAGACGTTTTGTTTCTATGCTGGAGCAATAAGACGCGCAGTCCTGCAACACAACTCATCATCAAGCGAAGAACAATATTTTTTGGGAAGAAATCACTTGTGCATGTTATAATCAACTAATCAGCAATAAAGATCCTGGAAGAATCCCAATCACTGTGAAGAAACCAGAGAACCAGGAAGAATCCCAAGAACCAGGAGGAAACCAGAGAACCAGGAAGAATCCCAAGAACCAGGAGGAAACCAGAGAACTGGGAAGAATGCCAAGAACCAGGAGGAAACCAGATAACCAGGAAGAATTCCAATAACAAGAAGGAAACCAGAGAACCAGGAAGAATCCCAAGAACCAGGAGGAAACCAGAGAACCAGGAAGAATCCCAAGAACCAGGAGGAAACCAGAGAACTGGGAAAAATCCCAAGAACCAGGAGGAAACCCGATAACCAGGAAGAATTCCAAAAACAAGGAGGAAACCAGAGAACCAGGAAGAATCACAATCACTGTGAGGAAACCAAAGAACCGAAAAGAATCCCAAGAACCAGGAGGAAACCAGAGAACCAGGAAGAATCCCAAGAACCAGGAGGAAACCAGAGAACCGGGAAAAATCCCAAGAACCAGGAGGAAACCAGATAACCAGGAAGAATTCCAAAAACAAGGAGGAAACCAGAGAACCAGGAAGAATCACAATCACTGTGAGGAAACCAAAGAACCGAAAAGAATCACAAGAACCAGGAGGAAACCAGAGAACCAGGAAGAATCCCAAGAACTTAATGGAAACCAGAGAACCGGGAAGAATCCTAAGAACCAGGAGGAAACCAGAGAACCGGGAAGGGTAAAGGTTAAGTGTCTTTTTACTTGTCACATGTTCAATACAGCACAGCAAAATTCTTTCTTCCCATTTCCCAGCAATGTTAGGAAGCTCGGGTCAGAATGCACAGTCAGCCGTGATACAGTATCCCTGGAGCACTGAGGGTTGAGAGCCTTGCTCAAGAGTCCCAAGATTGTATTAAACTCCCAACCAGTAACCAAGAGCCTTAACCACGGAGTTAAGTGATGTTTTGAATTCTACATTATCTATGACATTCGGTAGACGCCCCTTATCCAGAGCGACTTCAATAACAATAATCTCATTACATACATACACCAATCAGCCATAACATTATGACCACCCGTTTAATATTGTATTGGTCCCCTTTTGCTGTCACAGCAGTCGTGACCTGTCAAGCATCAACAGCATGAACTTCTTCAGCAGCTACAGGCGCTCGTCTGTTGGATCGGACCACACGGACCAGCCTTCGCTCCCCACGTGAGCCTCGGCTGCCCACGACCCTGTCGCCGGTTCACCACTGTTCCTTCCTTGGAGCACTTTTAAAAGATTCTGACCACTGCAGACCAGGAACATCCCACAAGAGCTGCAGTTTAGGAGATGCTCTGACCCAGTCATCTAGACGTCACAATTTGTCAAATCCCCTACGCTCGCCCATTTTTCCTGCTTCTAACATCAACTTTGAGGAAAAAATGTTCACTTGCTGCCTAAAAACTAAATCCACCCACTAACAGGTGCAATGATGAAGAGATCACCAGTGTTCTTCACTTCACCACTTATATTGTTATATTGAGGGTTCAGGACCTTGCTCAAGGGCCCAGCAGTGGCAGCTTGGCAGTGTTGGGATTTGAATTCATAATCTCCAGTCCAACCAGTGAGAGACCACATATAAGGTCAATATTGTCTACATCGGTTGCCCAAACCTCACAAGTACACAGTCAAATGTAATGAAAGTATTTAGAGGGTGAGGGTTGGGAATATACACTTATCATGGTAGCACAAAGTCTTTTTGGTCCTGGCCGGAAAAACAAAACTTTAATCAAAACTATATTGTCTATGTCCAACATATTGCTCATAAACTGACCCTGAAAAAATCTAAAAGACAATAGACACAAAATAAAAAGCCTAATCTTTAGTTTATAACATCTTATTACACAGTGTTTAAAGGGGTGATGGGGTTCTTTGACAGTGGGTACAATCACACACAGTCTGCATAGCAACACTTCCCTCAGGGACTCTGAACTGCACTGCCCCTGATTCTTGGCAGGCTGCAGGGGAGCTTGAAATCGAGTATTTATCAACTATTTCTAGGCACGAAAGACCCGAGTCTTTTTTTTTACCCCACTGTAAGTCTGAACAGGTTGCCAAGAAAAGGCCATGATGGATACGGAGCATTTCAGCGGCAGTGTTCGGCAGGTCAAGTCACCAGATGGGAGTTACAAGGTTTGGGAATTTATACTCACAGGACAGAAAGGCTAAAGAATGAACCTTAATGTAGTGCTTATTTGGAAGCTATGAAGATTCTTCCCTAGTCACAAATATAAGCTACATGAAAAGCATCTTCCTGAACCGAGGTGGTCCAGCTCGGATTTCAAGCATCTCTGGTGCTCTTGTTGTGAGAAGGGATTAGGCTTCGCGTGTGCATCCGGTAACACCAACAAACACGGCTCAGCTATTCAGGGGATGAGTCTTAGAAACACAAACATAGAAATCCAATAGGAAAAAAGTCCTCAGATGGCTTATCGCACACAAGACCACTCTTCTGAAGAAACAGCGTCTGGTGAAGGACACACCAAATGTCGCCATGGTCTGTTTTTTCGACGCTGTTTTTGAGGGCAGAGTTGTTTATGACATGGTTATTCATGCATATGTGAAAATGAAGAACAGATGCCTGGTGAACGGATGCAGAGCGGGAGAAAATGCTAAGAATGCCTGCACACTGTTTTTAAGGGCTCCCAAGAAGCTTGCTTTTCCTCAGTGCTCCACTGCTCTTCACAAACACGTCTGAACAGTGCAAAAAAACATCTAAGCTGTTCGTCTCAAAGCATTGTTTATCAAATAAATCACGCCCAAGGAGCTTTCTGAAGAATGCAGACTATTCAGACGTTTGAGCATCGCATTAAATCGGTGTATAGATGTGGGTTTTTTCCAGGCAGATGAGCTCATAAATGCCAAAAGTCACTTAGTTGGTGATGATTAATTTAAACTGTAAGCACTGTCTGTTAGTGCTGATGGGGTGTGTGTGTGTGTGTGTGTGTGTGTGTGTGTGTGTGTGTGTGTGTGTGTGTGTGTGTGTGTGTGTGTGTGTGCTGATAATGAGTGCATTGCTGTTTGACAGATATTTCTGTTGTTGTTTAGGATTTGGGTGTAATAGAGAACACTAATGTTTGGTTGTTTTATTGGTGTTTGATGGTTAATGTACTGGTGTTTGAAAGGCTGATCCAGAGGGACTTACACTTATCTCGTTCACAGTTGAGGGCTAAGGGCCTTGCTCAAGGACCTATCAGTGGCAGATTAATTGTGCTGGGATTTAAACTCACAACCTTCTGTTTAGAAGTCCAACATCTTAACTCCTGAGCTCCCCCTACGCCGCACCCCACAATAGAGAACACTGAGGTTTTAGTGGGTTGTATATTAGTGTTTGAGGGTACATGGCGGTGTTTGACTGTATATGTTGGTGTTTAATAAAGAAAAATGATGTTTGATAGCTATTTAATAGGGAGCACTCCTGTTTGGTGTTTGGTGTGTATATTAGTGTTTAAGGGGGTTTGGTGTTTGATGGTAAATATTGAGGGTTTATAATAGTAGGGCACTGGTGTTTGGCCACGTGTATTGGTGCTTAATGGTTAATGTTGATTTTAGCAGAAAACATTGATGTTTGATCGTGTGTATTGGTGTTTATTGGTTAATGTTAGTGTTTAAAAGAGAAGAAATGGTGTTTGATTATAGTTATTGGTGTTTGATGGTTAATTTAGGTGTTTAATAGAGAACACTAGTGTTTGGTGGGTGGTGTGTATTGTGGTGTTTGATGGATAATGTTGGTGTTTAATAAAGAACACTGGTGTTTGGTCCCATGGGTATATTGGTGTTTGAGGGTAAATGTTTTAAAGAGAAAGAAATGGTGTTTGATTATGTCTATTGGTGTTTAATGGTACATGTTGAATTTTAATAGAGAACACTGGAGTTGGACCATGTGTTTTGGTGTTTGATGGGGCATGTTGGTGTTCAATAGATAACACTGGTGTATGATTATATGTATTGGTGTGTGGGTAAATGTTGCTGTTTAAAAGAGGAAAATAGTTTTTTGACCATGTGTATTGGTGTTTGATGTTTAGTTTAGGTGTTGATTAGAGAAAACTAGTGTTCACTAGTGTGTATATTGGTGTTTGATGGTAAAGGGTCGGGTTTAATAGAGAAAAAAATACTGTTTGACCATGTATATTGGTGTTTGATGGTTAATTTAGGTGTTTAATAGAGAACACTACTGTTTAGTTGTGTGTATTGTGATGTTTGATGGTTAATGGTTTGTTTATTAGAGAATACTGGTGTTTGGGGGTACATAGTGGGTGTTTGATAGTAAATGTTGGTGTTTAATGGTAAATGATTTTTAAAAGAAATAAATGGTGTTTGATTATGTCTATTGGTACATGGTGGATGTTGGTGTTTAATAGAGAACACTGGTGTTTGACTGTATATTGGTGTTTAATGGTTACTTTTGGTGTTTAATGGAGAGCATTAGTGTTTGCTGGTGTGTATATAGGTTTTTTTATGGTAAATGGTGTTTGATAGAAAGAAACATGGTGTTTGATCATGTGTTTTGGTATTTAATGGTTAATGTTGCTGTTTATTAGAGGCCTTTGGTGTGTACTGGTGTGTATATTGATGTTTGATGGTACATGTTGGTGTTTGATGGTGAATGTTGGTGTTTCTTAGAGGCTGTTGGTGTTTGCTGGTGTGTATATTGATGTTTGGTGTTGAATGTTGATTGTTAATCTGTAATGGTGAGCACGTTAGTGTTGTAGTTTAAATGAGCTCTACTGAAGAATCTTCCCAAATTCATTCAATTATTCATTCATACATTTCAAATTCATTTAAATATTTTACAAAATATTTTAAATAAATTCCAAAAACATTCCATGCTGTCTTTTTGCCTTCAGCAGGATTTCTCTTATATGAACCAGACACACTTGGTCTAAGTGATCTTGGAAGAAAGAAAGTATTAAACTGGTATCATATCCAAGCCCTCACAGACTCTACATGTGCCAATGTAAAACCTGCGTGTATGAGTAAAACGCAGCGCACAAATTGACAGGAATTTGACGTCATGCTGAAGCAAACAGCAAGACCAGTATGGATGCCAAACATGTACATGTTCCATATGTTGGATTTCTGCTGCAGAAAGCATTCCAAAGCCTGAGGCCAATTCGGCACCATATAAGCAATAGGGCTGTTACTTTAGAACCTGTTCATCTCCGGCATCATGTTGCGCTTGTTGGCCACTTGCACCTTCATGCTGTTTTGTGTCACTGTCTGGTTTGTATCACAGTCATACCTTGGATTTTTACACATTTTCCATGGTGCGTGCAGAACATGACGGAACAACAAGATTACTAAATGGATACAGGTTCATTTCAGGTTAAATATATTAGGAAATAAACATTTTGTAGATGTAATATTTACCAAAATTTCTGTCTCTACATGTGAAGTTTTAACTTCCTGTTACTCCATGGCAATTACTTTGTCCACCAAAGAAGGTAGCTCCAATTTTCACAAACATTTAACCAGTCTTTTTCCATCATCGTTCCCTTTCTTCTAAAGGCAATAAGACAAAAAATGAAGCATGTGACAAAACTGATGCCCTGAACATTTGAAGGCACAAATTCTCTAAACCGACACACAAGACCCCATCCTTAAAACTGTAATAATTCCTAGTCTTTTAGAACTAGGTCATTTGTTTTAAACAGACGCCTGCTGATAGCATCCTAGACATAACTTAATGGTTATAAGCCTTGCCTCAACTCAGACTCATTACAGGAGAAAGAGGGAAGTCTGGATTGAAGCCTGGAAATAAAGTTGGTTCCAATCGTTTGCATTTAACTTTATGGCATTTGGCAAAATGGTTGAAATGGAATGTAGACCCAGATGGGTGACAAAATTCAGGTAATTCTAAAGCATTTTAGAATATTTGAAACCTAAGTTCTGCATCTTTATCTGGAATTCTGGTTCTTGGGGGAAAGAACATTTGGATTGGCAAATAATTTTGTCTCTATAGTGGATTTATACAGTATGTATATATATCTGAGAGAAAGCAGTCAATATCTTTCACAAATTTGTAACTGGCTGAATACTACTAAATTACCAGAAGGTTTCTTTGTAATAAAACACAAAACTCTGTATGAATTTTATTTATTTTTTGTGAACATCCAAAATAGTCTTAACAGCCTGGTGGTGTTTTAGGAAGATTTCCGGTTTAAGTGTGGTCTAAAGAGAGTTTTTTGGGGTTTTATTTTAGCAGTGTTAGCGTAGTGTTTGAGTTGGACAGTTCCCCAAACTCAGCTAAATCACTTTATTACATCATCTGTTTTAAATAAAGATATGTATAAAAAATATTATTTATTTGTAACTGCCCACAATTTGTTTAAATTAATGGCAGTTTGTCCAAAAATCAAGAAATAAAAAGAATCCTAATATCAACCACCACCACCATTTCCATTCTGACCAGGCAGCTACTAAGACTTACAGAAAAGTCCTTTATATAAATCCTGCTGTAATCCTACACTCAATCCTGTTAAAACTTGCTATAAGCCTTGCTATAAGTCATGCATTAAGTCCTTCTAAAACCTTATATGATTTGCTAAAAGTTGCTAAATGTTTAGCTACAGAATAAGTCCTTCTGAAGCTTTATATATTTTAATAACGCGTTAATGCAAATTTATTTTCTTTCTTCACTCAGATATCAAGAAAAAAAAACTTTTGTTTTACTGATGCACAGCGTCTCAAATTGAACACCAAAATCCGCCATGACACACACATCCGGCAATTAAAACTGTCCGTGTGGAAACATAGCAAAGGTTTGGTGCCCTGATGATTTACGTCATTTACATCACCATAAATATTTCAAAACATTGACAAGAATATTTTGAGTTTGGTTTCACTGATAATAAACATACATAAAGCATCAATATTTGTCCATGCACATGTGTCTCACTATAAGTCCTGTTCAGAGGTGGGAAATAATGAAGTACAAATACTTGGTTACTGTACTAAAATAGAATTTTCTGGTATCAGTATTTTACTTCACTATCTATTTGGACAACGTTTTACTTTCACTTATTACATTTTTACACGAATATCTGTACTTTCAACTTCATCCATTTTCAAACCAGACTCGTTACTTTAGTTTGAATCTGTTTGGTGACATGATCAAGATTTTTTATTCTCATTACGCCGTTTTCAGCACATCAACCTGTTTTCTGTCATTGCGCTGCTTTTTCAATCTACTTCTAATACATCAGTATCTGTACTTTTACTTGAGAGAAAGATCTGTGCACTTTTGCTACCTCTGGTCTTGCTGTATGTTCTACTATGTATCCTTTTGTAGGTCCTCCTCAGGGACTTGTTCATGGTTTTCTTCTAGGTCGTGCTATAATTTGCATCATTAAAGACTATTGGTTATTCATTTAACTCTAGCAACACTATAATGTCACATTCAGGACACTGACAAGGTCCATGCATTCAGTTTTCCCAGCCGCTAAATGGAGACGGATGAGAACTAGCCTGAGGTTTAGGTATAATGTAGTTCAGTCTCAAAATTCACTATCACTCTGTCACCTTATTAAGCTGATGTTTTTAATCTTTCAATCCCCATAGATCAAATTAAGGTTGTGACATCTGAAGATTTAATCCTTTCTTCTCTCACCTTATCATCGAATGCTTATAGATTTATGAGAGTTTAAAGAGAAAATGCTTTTATATATGTGGAAAAGGACTCACACATCTGCATTGGCACTGCACCAGGACGAGGAATCACTCACCTCTCAGTGAACAACAGGAGCAGGACCTCAGTGCGAGCTGTTTACATCATCATCCCCTCGCACATCGTTAGTGTTCGACATGCCTCTTTAAGTTTTATCAGAGACGTCTCGACTGCTTCTTTTACAGTTTTTGCATCTGGGCTGAGCAGGAGACACATTTATCAGAGACAGAACGGCTGTTCTTGTTCTGCAAAATTAACATTTTATCCCGAAAGCACAGCATTTTGCAATGTGCCGTGCAATGTTGCCTAATCTAACCTTGAACGCTTCTGACAACTTTGGATAAGTATGTTGAAGCTAAAACTACAAAAATACAGTAATAGTAGTTGACTAGCAAACCCAGTCAGTAGCTTACTAGGTTTGTTCAGTCATTAATTTTTTAGCTACATAGACAGCTAGCTATTAAATAACAGAGAGGTGCTTAATGGTTGATCTTAGTGTTTAAAGGACAAGAAATGGTGTTTGATCATAGGTATTGGTGTTTGATGGTTAATTTAGGTGTTTAATAGAGAACACTAGTGTTTGGTGGTGTGTATTGTGATGTTTGATGGTTAATGGTGTTTAGTAGAGAATACTGGTGTTTGGTGATGTGTGTATTGGTTTTTGAGGGTACATGGTGGGTGTTTGATAGTAAATGTTGGTGTTTGATGGTAAATTATTGTAAAAAGAAATAAATGGTGTTTGATTATGTCTATTGGTACATGGTACATGTTGGTGTTTAATAGAGAACGCTGGAGTTTCACCATATATATTGGTGTTTAATAGAGAGCACTAGTGTTTGCTGGTGTATATATAGGTTTTTGATGGTAAATGGTGGTGTTTGATAGAAAGAAACATGTTTTATGCCTCTTGCACATCGTCCTTGTAGCAGCAGTTTGATTTATTTACAAGACAACATGGAGTTGATACTGAACATTGAAAGTTTAATGCAGAGCTTTCACACTGGCTAGCTAGTCCAGCTTATTTAGCTTGCTAGGACTTTCCTGTACATGTACACCTCCTTTGAAACATTTTAAACTGAAAAAAAGCAGATACATTTGGTCATATTAGCTGACCTCCACTATTTTACACATTTCAGATTAGTGGGACCCAGAGGTGGCTTTACATTTTTGGTGCGCTGAAGTGAGGATCAGTGTCCTAGAAGAGCAACATTGAGATCGAAGATTTCAAGGAAGCTCCAGTTCCAGTTCATCTCTTAGGCCTTCATTAGGGTTTTGGAGCTCAGTGCTTTGTGCAGGACACTCAAATTCTTCCGTGTCATCTATTGTCACCTTAAGTCTTCGTGGAGCTCACTTTGTCGACAGGGCATTGATATGCTTCTACAATGTTGGAGTCACTTAGTCTGAAAAGAAAATAATAATTCTTCAGCATACAAAACAAGTGTATACAGTGTTCATATAGTGTCTTCTACTTCTTTTTTCGGCTGCTCCCATTAGGGGTCGCCACAGCGGATCATCCGTCTCCATACCCCCCTGTCCTCTACATCTGCCTCTTTCACACCAGCTACCTGCATGTCTTCCCTCACCACATCCACGGTGTTCATATAGTGTATTTATGTTTAATAATAAATTATTGAACTAACTGTGACTTTAATAAGGCACATCTGTAGAGTAAGTTTTTTTTTTTTTTTTTTTTTTTTTTTTATAAAATACAAAACTCAGCAGGACTGGACTTAATCAGCAACATCAAAACCTGAAGTGAAAATCCAAACGTCATTGCATTGAAACTCTTCAGCTATTTCGTCAATGAAACGTAATAACTGAGGTTCTCTTGTGATTTATCTTGTGTTCCTGTTACGAGCGAACGCAGAAAAGATCGCCCGTCACAGCACGGCCGTCACGATTGTTTAGACGGACCTCTAATCCTGCTTGACTTAAATATGCCTCTGTGTGCGCATTTTGCTATGATTTGCATTCCTCGTGTGTCATTAAGTTTATTAGGAGGTCAACAAGGGTTTAAGAGCTGAACCGCTCGGTTCCTTGACCCCGGTTCCTTTTACTGATAAGCATTACATTTCTTAAATTCACTCATAGGAAATAAGCACATAGTGGACTCTAAGATATCAATAGTAATATAAAACAATGTTTATATAAGTCATATAACACTTTTGAGCATGTACCACTTTTTGGTTTGTTGGTCAATATATTATTATATTGATGAGATTTTGTAATATTTGTTCATTTGCATTTAAGTAATTTGGCAGACGTCCTTATCCAGAGTGATTTACACCCAAGCAGTTCGGGGTTAATGAACTTGCTCAAGGACACCGCAGTGATAGAAAAAGGGTAGCTCATGGGTTAAGATTTTTGAATTCTGATTGAAAGGTCGTAAGATCAAATCTCAGCACCACCAAGGTGCCACTAATGGCCCTTAAGCAAGGCCCTTAATCTTCAACTGCTCAATTGTATAAAATGACAAAATGTAAGTAGCTCTGGATAAGGACGTCTGCAAAATGACGCGCAAATGAAAAAATATTTTAAATTCTCATCAATATCATAATATGCAGAGCTCCATTAATAAACTCCATGCTTCCACTGGAGATCAACAAACCAACAAACACACCAAAGGACATAGTCGGCATGTTTTACCATCGTTTGTTGCCTTTTTCTTGTTCTGTTGTCAATGCACACTTGTATATCAAGCCTTAATTGTTTTCAAGACAGACCTTGATTACCATCTTTGAAAAGCAGTCTTGGAGTCTTAGCTTGTGTAACAGTGTGAAAAACACACACATGAAAACAACTATAAAAGTAAAAATGAAGTGTAACCACTTCAAGAGGCTTCAAGTCCTCGCTTTGATCTGAACGGAGTCTGTGAGCTTCGCCAAATCGACGGTTTCTGCCTTTAGCAACCTGCCAAAAGAAAGTATCAAATGCAAAAGCATCTGATGGCTTGTGTGTTTATAAACACGTTTTATACTTTTTTTCTCACTTTAAAATTTGTGATAGATAGATCACTTCTTTCATTCAATAGATGTAAACCGCACACGAAGGAAAACTAAGTTGGATGAAGACATTGTTTTAAGAGTTCTCTAAAAGGAGTTTATGTTAAAAGTAGGTCAGATAAATATGAAGGAGCCAGGTTATGTAATGCCTTATAAACGAATAGCAGGATTTTATATCCAATGCGCTTTAACAGGAAGAGATATGTGGTCTATTGTAGGAGTTGTAGTAAGTGCACCATTTGTGCAGCTGCACAAATTTGTACAGTTGTACAGTTTTTTTTACACATTTGTACAGTTGCACAAACTGTAATATGAGTAGGAGTTTATGGGGTAGACCCATATCTATCTTAGAAAGATAACATTTTTGTGCACATTATTAGCATTTCAGGTTTACTACTGTTTAATTTACGAAAACATTTTAAGAGAAATAATAATAATAATTGTGAGTGATAATTGTAAGTTTATACTTATTGAGTCAGTGGTGACTGTGGTGAAGGAAAAACTCCCTGAGATGGCATGAGGAAGAAACCATGAGAGGAACCAGACTCAAAATGGAACACATCCTCATGTGGGTGGTACCAAACTTCCATCCATTCATTACAGTTTGATGATTGTTGATGTTTACAGTTCAATGTTGGACACTGCTTATGCAAAACTGTTCATCCACTTTCACTACTACTACATGATGTAATTGTAAAGCGAACAGATATTGTATGAAGGCTTCACATGCCAGGTCATGCACAAACCGAATCGTTTTGAGCATAATATACCATACGTATCACTACCATGCTACCCCTGAAACCATCTTTATTATCTAGAAAATAATATAACACCAAATATGGAACCTCCTCTTTTTTCTGTTCTGTGATTTGCTTATGAACGTCCAGAAATTCCTGCCATACTTACACACAATTTAAGGCTAGCTACTGTATATCTCTTTCTGTAGCTATTGGAAGTGTCATGAAATGTAAACAGCGCTCCCTTTAGTCTTGAAGATGCTGCACTCAGCAATTTAACAAACATCTATTAAAACCCTGGTTATATTACACAGAAGTGTCATATATGTAAACTATTGTACATAAAATTACTAAAATGATGAATAGGTATGAAATGAATTGTAAAATAAAGAAATCATAAAAAAAAATATATGTGAGGTGATGAGGTGAGGTGAAGTGATGGGATGTGAGGTTGGGTGATGTGAGGTGAGGTAATGTGAGGTAATGTGAGGTGAGGTGATGTGATGTGAGGTGATTGAGGTAAGGCGATGTGATGTGAGGTAATGTGAGGTGATGTGAGGTGATGTGATGTGAGGTGATTGAGGTAAGGTGATGTAATGTAAGGTGATTTGAGGTAATGTGATGTGAGGTGATGTGGGGTGATGTGATCTGAGGTAATGTGAGGTGATGTGAGGTGAGGTGAGGTGATTGAGGTAAGGCGATGTGATGTAAGGTAATGTGAGGTGATGTGAGGTGAGGTGAGGTGATGTGATGTGATTTGATGTGATGTGATGTGATGTGATGTGAAGTGAGGTGATGTGATGTGATGTGAGGTGAGGTGATGTGATGTGAGGTGATTGAGGTAGGGCGATGTGATGTAAGGTAACGTGAGGTGAGGTGAGGTGAGGTGAGGTGAGGCGAGGTGAAGTGAGGTGATGTGAGGTGATGTGAGGTGAGGTGGTGAGGTGATGTGATGTGAGGTGATTGAGGTAGGGCGATGTGATGTAAGGTAATGTGAGGTGAGGTGATGTGAGGTGAAGTAAGGTGATGTGAGCTGAGGTTATGTGAGGTGATGTGAGGTGATGTGATGTGAGGTGATGTGATTTGAGGTGGGGTAATGTGAGGTGAGGTGATGTGATGAGAGCTGAGGTGATGTGCAGTTAGGTGATGTGCAGTTAGGTGATGTGATGTGAAGTGAGGTGAGGTGATGTGATGTGATGTGATGTGAGGTGATGTGGTGTGGTGTGAGGTGAGGTGATGTGATGTGATGTTAGGTGCTGTTAGGTAATGTGAGGTGAGGTGATGTGAGGTGATGTGATGTGAGCTGATGTAAGGTGAGGTGATGTGAGGTGATGTGATGTGAGGTTATTTTAGGTAATGTGATGTGAGGTGATGTGATGTGAGGTTATTTTAGGTAATGTGATGTGAGGTGAGGTGATGTGAGGTGATGTGATGTGAGGTTATTTTAGGTAATGTGATGTGAGGTGATCTGATGTGATGTGATGTGATGTGATGTGAGGTGAGGTGAGGTGAAGTGAGGTGATGTTAGGTGAGGTGGTGAGGTGATGTGATGTGAGGTGATTGAGGTAGGGCGATGTGATGTAAGGTAATGTGAGGTGAGGTGATGTGAGGTGATTTGCAGTTAGGTGATGTGACGTGAGGTGATGTGAGGTGATGTGAGGTGATGTTAGTTAATGTGATGTGAGGTGATGTGCAGTTAGGTGATGTGACGTGAGGTGGGGTGATGTGATGTGAGGTGATGTAAGGTGAGGTGATGTGAGGTGATGTTAGGTAATGTGATGTGAGGTTATGTGATGTGAGGTGATGTGATGTGACATGAGGTGAGGTGATGTAATGTGAGGTGATTTTAGGTAATGTGATGTGATGTGAGGTGATATGATGTGACTTGATGTGATGTGAGGTGATGTGATGTAAGGTGATGTAATGTGATGTGAGTTGAAGTGAGGTGAGGTGAGGTGGGGTAATGTGATGTGATGTGATGTGATGTGATGTGATGTGATGTGATGTGATGTGATGTGATGTGATGTGATGTGATGAGATGCAGCTCTCAGTCTCAGAGTGGGCGATATTTTTTTCCAACTTCAAGCCGGTCCTTAAAGTTTTTCCAATTGAGCTGGTTTTGAAATGAAAATGAGGCCAGCCGTGCTCAAACATCGCTCACAGGCAGCAGATGTGTGTAGCGGTGAAAATGATTATTGTGTAATTAAAATATAGTAAATGATCGGAGAATAAAAGTTGCTTATCTTTTTGATACTGAAGAGAGTAAAATGATAATGTTGCCTGACTTAAATACAGTAATGAAGAACATTTACTCAGACTTTGAGTGAATCTCTATAACAGTGTTTGTTTATAAAACATTTTGAAAATGTCTAATCAACTACATGTAATTAGTCTGACTGTAGAGCGTACGCTTGTACTGTACGTTTACAATACCGTTTTTTTAATTTATTTTTGTACAAAACTTCGCAGGCGTCATCTCTGCTTCACAGGCAGTCCTTTAGAAATCAAATCTGCGGCGGCAGCATTCGGGAAAAGGCCGAAAAAAACGAGCTCGTTCACCCCCCATTAGAGAATGAGGCAAGAATTTCTTGTTACTTAAGCAGAGTCCTGAAACACAGTGGGCCTGTTTCTCCCAAAGGATTAGACCCACAGAACCTGGCACATGTTCATGGGAAATGGCCTACATACCTCATGTCTCTCTCTCTCTCGCCCTCTTTCTTTTTCTTTCCCTTTCTCTCTCCTTGTCTTGCTTTCTCCTTAGCCGTTCTGTAAAGAGTCATTTTGTCCCATTCACATGAGAGCTGCTGCAGGACTAGACCTTTTCAACAGAGCCAGTGTGTGTGTGTGTGTGTGTGTGTGTGTGTGTGTGTGTGTGTGTGTGTGTGTGTTGGGGTTGGCAGGACACAACCACCTCCCATGAGTTCCCTCATAATGATATGCACTCCATTAAAGCTACACTTTGGCTAATGAGACGTTGCCTAACCCTCAGCGAGGACTTTATTACGTCCCGGGAGAGTCATGAAAACACACATTCAGTCGTTGAGCCACATGCATGCGTGAGTGCGTATGACACACAGCTAATATTTGTCTCTCGTCCAGCTTGTCAACACTTTGGTACGGCCACTAAACTCTGTTAAACACCAAAATCACTCATGTGTGGTCTTCATTCTGGAATCAGGTTTTTTTGGCTATATTTTGTCTGTACACATGAGGGTCAGTATTACTTTCTTTTTTTCCCTGACTGTCTCCGAATCATATTGTGAGCAATAAACTAGAGGTCTGTCTTTTTCTAATAGCTTTATTGTTTGTTAATAATAGCAACGTTGATCATAATTTGTGGACAACCTGCGACATGTCTGGCTGAAAGGCCCATGTGTTTTTGTGGAGTTTATTTATATTTTTTTCTATTTTTATGTCCGTAAGAAATACAAATACAGAATGATTACTTGCGTAATGTTTTAACATTCAAGCAGCAGAATAAGTAAAATTAAGAAATCGGGTTGTATTGACAGAAATCACGGAAATAATGAGGATATTCTGTTTCTTTCCACATCAAAAAGGGATAAATAGATTATTTTATATAATTTTAAACCATATTACTTCTTCAAAAGAAATAAATTTCTTCGTGGACCTTTAAAATAATAATCAGGTTCCAATTTCTTTAATGGTAAAAACAATTGATGAAAAATTAATGGGTTCTTTAAGAGCATGTTTATATATATATATATATATATATATATATATATATATATATATATATATATATATATATATATATATATATATATATATATATATATATATATATATATTTTGGAAATCAACTCATTTATTCATAAATCACATTTCTTATTGATATCGGATCTGGGGGGGTTCCAGCTACGAGCGCACACGTTTTCGTTTGAAGACGGATATTTTCCTTTCTGTTTTAGTCTTCAATCCACAAAAAACAAAAAACAAAACTATTTTTGAAAATGCTCTTCAGTGGATACAATTGAGACGTTTTTTAAAAAAATAAAAACAGCATTTTTAAATGTATCCGGATCAGTGTAGACGTGGCCTGAATGCTAAATGCAAAGTCATACATGGTGTAGCTTTTGCGCTGAGGATGGATGAAAAGATCTATGAATTCATGAAATGAGTTAGACGCTCAAATGAAGCAAGCAACCTGGACATCAACAAATTAATTCATAAATTGTATGCATAAAAATGTGTTAATAATGGAAAGTCCCACCATCTCTCAGGGAAAGGGGTAGGTGTGCATCAAGACTCTTTTCTGTTCTGGCATTAAGGTGGTGGAATGAACTTCTCCTTAAACTCTTCCTGAAACACTTAAACTAGCACATATTTTCCCTGTTTGTTTTATGACGTTAGGCTTAAAAAATGGTGCTATAATTATTTCGTAACAGATTTTTAGGCTGATGGAATCTTAAGTTTGCAACCTACTGTTGATTCATTAATAGAGACTTCAAAGCACTTTATTACGTCGCTCTGTAAAGGGCACCTGCTAAATGCTGTTATTGTAAATGAAAGTGATCTTGTTGGGAAAGGCATCCAAGTCCTATTCCTATTGGAGTTCACTGATAAGAAGACTGAGTACATAATATAGACAGAAGTATTAAAACACTTTCAGTAATATGTGATTCTTTTCCAAATGTAAAAGCATAAAATTGTATAAGACGTCTTTGGATCTGGTGACATGAAATAACACAACACAGAGCTGCATAACACAACACAGAGCTGGATAACACAACACAGAGCTGCATAACAGAAAATAGAGCTACATAACACAACACAGAGCTACATAACAGAAAATAGAGCTACATAACACAACACAGAGCTACATAACAGAAAATAAAGCTACATAACACAACACAGAGCTACATAACACAACACAGAGCTACATAACAAAACACAGAGCTACATAACATAACACAGAGCTACATAACAGAACATAGAACTACATAACACAACACAAAGCTAAATAACACAACACAGAGCTACATAACACAACACAGAGCTACATAACAGTACATAGAGCTACATAACAGAACATAGAGCTACATAACAAAAAATAGAGCTACATAACACAACACAGAGCTGCATAACACAACACAGAGCTAAATAACACAACACAGAGCTGCATAACGCAACACAGAGCTGCATAACACAACACAGAGCTAAATAACACAACACAGAGCTAAATAACACAACACAGAGCTACATAACACAACACAGAGCTACATAACACAACACAGAGCTACATAACAGAACATAGAGATACATAACACAACACAGAGCTGCATAACACAACACATTGCAACATAACAGAAAATAGAGCTGCATAACACAACACAGAGCTACATAACACAACACAGAGCTACATAACACAACACAGAGCTACATAACAGAAAAGAGAGCTACACAACACAACACAGAGCTACATAACACAACACAGAGCTACATAACAGAACATAGAACTACATAACACAACACAGAGCTACATAACAGTACACAGAGCTACAAAACACAACTCAGAGCTACATAACAGAACATAGAGCTACATAACACAACACAGAGCTGCATAACACAACACAGAGCTACATAACAGAACATAGAACTGCATAACACAACACAAAGCTACACAACACAACACAGAGCTACATAACACAACACAGAGCTACATAACAGAACATAGAGCTACATAACAGAAAATAGAGCTACATAACACAACACAGAGCTGCATAACAGAACATAGAGCTACATAACACAACACAGAGCTACATAACAGAAAATAAAGCTACATAACACAACACAGAGCAACATAACACAGCATAGAGCTACATAACACAACACAGAGCTACATAACACAACAGAGCTACATAACACAACACAGAGCTACATAACAGAACATAGAACTGCATAACACAACACAAAGCTACATAACACAACACAGAGCTACATAACA
Organism: Silurus aristotelis; assembly: GCF_946808225.1. Lineage (NCBI taxonomy): Eukaryota > Metazoa > Chordata > Actinopteri > Siluriformes > Siluridae > Silurus > Silurus aristotelis. The sequence goes on along the minus strand of NC_139577.1, from coordinate 33,032,345 downwards.
CAACACAGAGCTACATAACACAACACAGAGCTACATAACAGAACATAGAGCTACATAACAGAAAATAGAGCTACATAACACAACACAGAGCTGCATAACAGAACATAGAGCTACATAACACAACACAGAGCTACATAACAGAAAATAGAGCTACACAACACAACACAGAGCTACATAACACAATACAGAGCTACATAACCGAACATAGAGCAACATAACACAACACAGAGCTGCATAACACAACACATTGCTACATACCAGAAAATAGAGCTGCATAACACAACACAGAGCTACATAACAGAAAATAAAGCTACATAACACAACACAGAGCTACATAACACAACACAGAGCTACATAACAGAAAAGAGAGCTACACAACACAACACAGAGCTACATAACACAACACAGAGCTACATAACAGAACATAGAGCTACATAACAGAAAATAGAGCTACGCTACACAACACAGAGCTACATACCACAATACAGAGCTACATAACAGAACATAGAACTATACAACACAACACAGAGCTACATAACAGAACATAGAGCTACATAACACAACACAGAGTTGCATAACAGAACATGGAGCTACATTACACAACACAGAGCTACATAACAGAAAATAAAGCTACATAACAACACAGAGCTACATAACACAACACAGAGCTACATAACAGAACATAGAGCTACATAACAGAAAATAGAGCTACATAACACAACACAGAGCTGCATAACAGAACATAGAGCTACATAACACAACACAGAGCTGCATAACAGAACATAGAGCTACATAACACAACACAGAGCTACATAACAGAAAATAGAGCTACACAACACAACACAGAGCTACATAACACAATACAGAGCTACATAAACGAACATAGAGCAACATAACACAACACAGAGCTGCATAACACAACACATTGCTACATAATAGAAAATAGAGCTACATAACACAACACAGAGCTGCATAACACAACACATTGCAACATAACAGAAAATAGAGCTGCATAACACAACACAGAGCTACATAACAGAAAATAAAGCTACATAACACAACACAGAGCTACATAACACAACACAGAGCTACATAACAGAAAAGAGAGCTACACAACACAACACAGAGCTACATAACACAACACAGAGCTACATAACAGAACATAGAGCTACATAACAGAAAATAGAGCTACATAGCACAACACAGAGCTACATAACACAACACAGAGCTACATAACAGTACATAGAGCTACATAACACAACACAGAGCTACATAACAAAACATAGAGCTACATAACACAACACAGAGCTACATAACAGAACATAGAGCTACATAACACAACACAGAGCTACATAACACAACACAGAGCTTCATAACAGAAAATAGAGCTACACAACACAGAGCTACATACCACAATACAGAGCTACATAACAGAACATAGAACTATACAACACAACACAGAGCTACATAACACAACACAGAGCTACATAACACAACACAGAGCTACATAACAGTACATAGAGCTACGTAACAGTACATACAGCTACATAACAGAACATAGAGCTATATAACACAACACAGAGCTACATAACAGAACATAGAGCTACATAACACAACACAGAGCTACATAACAGAACATAGAGCTACATAACACAACACAGAGCTACATAACACAACGCAGAGCTACATTACACAACGCAGAGCTACATAACACAACGCAGAGCTACATAACACAACGCAGAGCTACATAACACAACATAGAGCTACACAACACAACACAGAGCTACATAACACAACACAGAGCTACATAACACAACTCAGAGCTACATAACAGAACATAGAGCTACACAACACAACACAGAGTTACATAACAGAAAATAGAGCTTCATAACACAATTAACAATAACAATTTTATGGTTGGGGGTCCACAAAGTTTTATTATTTTATATTTTATATATAAAATATAGTATATTTTATTATTATTATAATATGCAGTATAATATGAACATGCAGTTAAATCGGTTAAACCAATGTGTTTTTATTATTTAGGAGGAATGCTGTTTGCAAACATCTACTCGGATTTGTAGAGACAATTCTGCTTTTTCTATCTGCTTGCTCAAATTGTTATTTTCAGCAGCGTTGGCTAGAAAAGAACCCTTCCAGATCAGACACCTTCTCCTTTATCAGTCTTGGCAGCATGTTCCTGGAAAGATCTTGGCACACCGCAGTAAAGTCCTGTCAAGTCACTTAAATTATTGAGAATCAAAGAACCATTTGTTAATATTGATTCTTTGTTGGCAACCTGAAAAAAAAACACCTTGAAATCAAAGATCTAACAAAGAAATGTTCATGTATTGAGTTACTCTTGTAGCCTTTGAGCAATTTAAGCCCGTTGGTGGCTTCATAACTCCAGCTCGTTTCTTCATCTCAGTTAGATAACAAACTATATGTATATATAAATAAATAAATCCATTTTTCTTGCCGAATTCACCATAGTATCCCACAGAGGGAGCTGCCAATCAAATTCTCAAAGAGAAAACATTATGCTGATACAGCTGGGTAAGGATCTTGTTGTTTTCTTCTCATATAGACAAAAAAAGAAAAAAGACAAAAAGTAGTGCCTTGTGTAAAGAAACATGGCGCCGGAGACGTCAATTCTGGCGTCAGTTTTATTTGGCTCTCTCTCTCCTCATGGTGCCCTTTGAATCATTTTCTTTGGCAAGAGCCGATTTGATTTCATCCGATATTTCCTTCATATTTCTACACTTGTCTTGCATAAGTTCTATATAAAATGATGTGGTCACGGAGAGAACATTCTTGCTGTCGCCGACACTAACGCAATACAAGTATCGTCTCGCTTATTCTCTATTTTCACCGACGGCCCAAATGACAGAACATTAGCTCTGTGCAGTTCTCTGTAAGAAAACACTGTCATACCATGTGCATAAAAAAACTGAGAGACGCCTCTGAAGATTCCAAAGAAAAGCTCTTCTCATTGGCATCAGGTCTGGGCGTGCCAGCCGTCATCATAATTGGATCCTGAATGCTACGAAGTCACACATGGTGTTGCTACATTGTTACACGCCAGGAGCGAATTCTGGTCCATGTGATCCAACAAACGAGCTCCTGTAGCTCAAACTGCTAAAGAAGTTCATGCTGTTAATGATCGATGGGTTACGAGTGTTAATATTAGGCAGATGGTCATAATGTTAGGCCTGATTAAAATCTATATATGGTTATTTTCACTGGTGTTAAAAATACATTTAAAGATATTTGATCCTGTTTTTACTTTTACTATTGCACGAAATGCACATATATATTTTACACAAAGGGTCAGTGGGGGTGCAGTCCATTATTGGTCACCGCTGCTGTACATTCAGTAGTAATTATCTTACCAGTCCCTATTCCTAGACAGTTTTTCTATATTGAAAAAAGAAGAAGAAGAGTAACAGCAGCTTGGTGAGTTCCCAAGAAACACCAAAGAATAAAGTTGACCATGTTGTGGTGTAATCATTGATAAACACTAGGGTCTATATTAGAAAAAAAGCTGTGTGATTTAAAGTCAAGGGAGGTGGTAGCTTAGTGGTTAAGGCATTATACTTTGGCCCCAAAGGTCAAGCTTTCACTTCTGGGCCCCCTGAGCAGGGCCCTTAACCCTATATAAATGCTAAAATAAATGTAAGTTGTCTGGATAAGGGTGTCTGCGTGAATGATTTGTCTTTGCATTTACAGCATCTGGCAAAGTTGTATTTCATGCAATGGAATCTCTACCAAACTGTACCGAAGACTGCCGGGTGGCGCAAGAGAGATTTAGTGGCACTCAAATGACGCTTGGAGCTGCAGCCTTTGTTGCGTAAGATTTGATAGTTGTAATATTAACTGCGTGACTGGGGTTGAAGAATTGAGTAATTCTCTAAAAATGTACCACATTATTTTAACACACGTGGACCCCATTAGACAAAATTGAACATTTTTTAGACCAGATTGTGATCCAGAAACTATTAGTCAGTATGTTGCCATTTGTTTTTTGTTTTTTTTGCAGAAATCCATGAGTGTAAGGATGTGACAGTGTGAGGATGTGTTTGAAATTGTAATGAATGGTCATTTGGTGTCACACAGATGAGGATGTTTTTTTTTTTTTTACATTTGTATTTATAACCTGTTTCTCTGTAAAGCTGCTTGTGGACAACATCCTTTGTTTAGAGGGCTATACAAATAAAACTGAATTAAATTGAATATTGGTATGAAATCTTTAGGGAATCTCAATCATTAGAAAGTTGCTTTATACTTGTCATATGTACTTTACAGCACAGTGATGTTAAGAGGTCAGTGTGCACACTCAGCCATGATACAATTCCTCTAGAGCCTTAAGGGCCTTGCTCAGGGGCCCCAAGAGTGCCAGCTTATCAATACCGGGGCTTTAACTACAAACTTCCCTGCGCCGTAACCACTGAGCTGCAAAAAAAAAATTGAATTTAATTGACAGTATCTCAAACTAGACCTGACCATGCAGTGTGCTGAAATACCTACTGCTAGCAATGAGTGGTCACATGCAAACTGATTATTAGGAGCCCACATAAATCATATACGACACAAATAAGGATTCAGTGTACATAACGTTACCAAATAACACAATAATAGACAGCAGTAACAAAACATGTTCACACTGTAGCAGCTTGTTAACGTTGAGCCAGTTTTGAGAAATACAAATAAAGATACTTTTATTTATTTGTCACAAACATAATTATATGGAGAATACAACTTGTAGTAATATTGAAACCTGACTAGCCGCTCAGTAATTTGTACTTTGTACACTATATATGATATGAGATTTGATTTGATTGTAAAAAGTGATATAGAAATAATCTTGAACTTGAATCTTGTTCCTTTCAACTTTCACTTAAATTAAAATTGTATCCAAAGTACTATGATTTATTATAACTATAATGTTCCTATTATCATTTTTATCACAAGACTCCTCACTTAATCAACTCAGTTTATGTGAAAAGACTCAATTGTGACTCTCAGCACACTGATCTATTAATAGAATGATATTAATGACTCAAACACTGATTGATTTCTATCAAAATTATCATAAACCCAAAACCTTCTTTTTAACTACGTCAAAAAAATAGTGTAAAAAAAGGCCACAGGTGTTGTGGCGAGTTCGAGTCTGGAGTTTCTTCATCATTTATTCCTCTCGCTCGACCCTGATTGGAGGCTTGCTGCGTGTTTGACCAGTCGCGTTTATGAATTAAAGGGAACGACTGATTTTGCGAGTAATAAGTAAGATATTGGATTTTGAAATGTAGTGAAGCTACATAAATACACTAGCGAATTACATTTAGTTAATTATGTCCAACACTGACACAGTAAACTGTCGAGGAAGTTTCCCTGTGTAAACCTTTTCCCATGCCTTACATTGTCTAATACAAGCAGCACCATGAGCAACTTATTGTACTGTGCCCTTTCTAGGGAAGGTGTTACCATACCTGGGATTTCTTAATGGAAATGAGTTTGGCCATGTGCAACAATTTAGCATGTATAGTGGCAAATTTATAATGTGTCCTGGTGGTTCTTATGCAATAAGATTTGTACTACATGCCATTTGATAAATGGAACCCCTGGAGCAAAAGAAAAGCTGTGCTCTAGTATGGCTTTGGTTCTGCTAGGTAAAGCTGAATTGATTGGAAATGGAAATCAGCTGAATACAATTAAGATGTTGTTGTTATAAGGAAGACGCAGAGCCAGTTTCAAAAAAGCATGAAAGTAAATTGTGGCCAGCATGGTCTCTGCTTCCTCAATGTGGGTGAACTGGTTACAGCTAATGAGTTTGGCTGTGATGAGCTTCTTATTCACATTCAGTTTGATTTGTTGCTCATCGTAGTTAGGTTTAATTGCACCCGAGAAGTAACAATAATCAAGTTTGGGGTGACTGAGAGATCAAGGGAAGGGAAGTGACAATAAATGGATGATAACAGACAGAAAAGGAATTTGTGATCTAGTTGGCCAGTTTTAGGATTTATTCATAGGTTTATACTTGTCACATGTATATTACAGTTGTTAAGAAGCTGGAGTCAGAGCATAGGGTCAACCAGGATACACTTCTGCTAGAGGACAGAGGGTTAGGAGCCTCCAAGCATGGCAGCTTGGCAATAATGGGGCTTGAACCCGCAACTTTCTGATCACTAGCCCAGAACCAAACAAACCAAAACCCTGTGGTGTCCTTTAACAGATTTCAATCAAGGGTCTTTTAAAATGTCCAGCTAAAAATAATTATCAATCAACTGGTGTCAAACAAGCTGTCTGAGGCTTCATTGCTTTATCCTGGCACAACATAAACATGAAACCACAGTTTTGCAGACAAATGCCCTATAGGTTTAAAGCTCATGACCTGGAATTTTCATTTTAAATATACACTCTGTGTGCTTTTTTCCTTGATAATCCAAAGAAGGGCTTGTTTTTATAGCCATGTATCCTAAAGACCATTTTTATACCATATACATTGCTCAGTGAAATTGTTCTCAAAGTGTGAGCCAAGCCATGTTCAAAATCTGCAGCCAAGAACAAATCTGAGGATGGGAGAAGGGGGTGTAATGGCTGAATCGTGGCCTGTGTAAGCCAGAAACCTTAGCCGAGATGTTTAAATTTGCGTGTGATTTTGTTCAGACGGTATATATTTACTCAGGCTGTCAGACTGAAGGAGATGGATGCTCTGTAATTGTCGTGTTTAGCGGAGAGGGGGAGTCATGCTAATCCCATTCAGCAGCTTAAACGTAAACTTCCCAGGACTGATTTCCATACGAATGAAAGCAGGCCAGAGGTGGAGTGACACGCTCTCTTTCACTTGCAGACTCACTCGTTCCTCGTCGCTTGCTTCTGTGTGTGTGTGTGTGTGTGTGTGTGTGTGTGTGTGTGTGTGGCTTGGTAGAAAGCGGTGTATGGGTCGCGTCAGCTGTCACACACACATCGGGAACCCTGCTTGGTGAGAGTAATTTGATGGGCAAATACACCAATGGCACAATGGTCAAATGCCTCTGAAAGCCTCCCATACAACCTTTTTTGACACTTCTAATGAAGTGGTCAAACAGACCACTCATCATGTGCAAAATTCACAGTAAATCGACCTTCCTTTGGGTCCAGGAGCCTCAAAAGCGTCAGCAAAATTCAGCGCTTTTTTGACTCGAGTTTTTGAGCCGATTTTCAGATTACAAGGTGGTATCAAAAAGATCAAGACTAACAATGCTAACTGGTGCTATTTTTTTTATCACATCTGCGATTTCAATCTTGAACAGCAAGTTAGAACAAAGAGCAAACATGAAATTCTGCGTGAAAATGGGCAGATCTCCCACAGAGATGTATGACATGATATACGTTTGACAACCCCCAAAAACATCAAAACCGTTTTTCAACCTGCGCATGATGATGGTCAGAGAACAACCACATGATCTCACTTCCGCACCCAACCCACTCGCCAGATTTGGCTCCTGTGGATTTCACCGTCTTCCCAAAAAATAAAGATTCAGCTCGAAGGTCACCGTTTTGACACTATCGCAGAGTTTTGGTTTGATACGCAGAAGGTGCTTGACACGATCTGAAAAGAAGACTTCCAGAAGGAACTCTGAACTCTTCCAGAAGGAGTGGAAGGAACTCTGGGGAGCTGTATTGCTGTGCAAGGGGACAATTCGAAGATGATGTTGTGTGTAAACTATGATACTGTAAATAAAGTACTTTATTGTACACAAAACGAGTCTGGAATATATATATATTTCTGTTCGTTAGGTTACATTCTGCCATTGCTACTATATTTATAGCTGGTCATTGAGTTTTGCATCATTCTGCATGTCACCCTCTTATTGTTCAGGTTATAGAAAAGTGTAATTTCACACCCCAGTCCACATTATGTTCCCATTTTTGTAAAAATAACCTTCATTCTTCATTCTTGGAAAAATTGAAGAAGTCTTTGAGCTCATCCAGCTACAAGGGTGTTTAGTCAACATTTCAAATTCATCCTAAAGGTGCTCAATAGGGTTTATAGCTCTATAGCAGAAGATCTTGCATTGCAACCTATGTAAAGCATATCTTTATGGAGCTTTGTGCACAGGCTTGGGTCTCTTAGTTCAATAGAAAATTTCATGCTACAGCATCCATTTATATTTGTGGCATTTGGCAGACGCTCTTATCCAGAGTGACTTACATTTAGCTCATTTTTACAACTGAGCAGCAAAGGGGTTATGGGCCTTGTTCAAGTGCCCAGGAGTGGCACCTTGGTGTGGATGGGAACTCAACACCAAGGACCTTTTTGAAATTGGAGCTTTGAAAGTCCAATCCCTTAACCAATAAGATACTACCTCAGAAGACATCCTTTACAATTTTGTATCTCCAACTTTAGGATTACAGTTTGGGGAAATACCGCTTATGCCTGGAATGCCGCTGCTTATCCATTGTTACATCCCAGTCTAGGGTTGGGGGCACATAGTGATTAAAGTGCAGGTGCAGGGTGTAAATATAAGGTGGATTTGTGTGTGTGTATCTGGTATTCTGAGATGTAAAGGATGGAGAACAAACACAGGGAAATTTTAAAATGCCCCAAACTTTAAAACGAGACAGGGAAGAATAAGGAACGGTAGTCGGTCAATAACTGGTTGTTATAGAAGGAAAAAAACAGAATTACAAAACGAATGAAGTGAGCATCAGCCAAGCAAGCTCTCGATCCCAGCTGCATGTGACGTCAACTACAGGAGGTGGGCGTGGCTTCATTTAGCTGGAGTGCAGGGAAGAACTGGACAGGCTGGAATGGCACCTGCACACAAACCACACATCAGACACAATGCAATACAAATCAAACCTCAGACCGTAGAGCTGTGATGAAGCAGAAACTAGAAACCATTTGAAATTGACAAAAGTCAATTCTCTCGAATGATTTTTTATTTTTTTTATTTATTTTTTTTTATTTATTATTTTTTTGTCTAAACGAAATTTTGTCTTATATGCCTATATAGTGATTATATTAAATGTTGCAGCTGTTTTTGTCTAATCTTTACTCTCCAGCTTTTTCCATGAAACAACACAACTTAAACACACACACCATTGTACGGATTTAGCACTTGGGAGCTGTTCAGACATTTTTCTTCTAGTCAGTTAATTGTGTTGGAGTGTCGAACTGAAACAAAGGAGTGCTAAAAGTCTGTTATCTCGATCCCAACACGTTTCCACCTTCAAACTCTGTAAAACTGCCATGCGACCTGTCAGCCGTGGTGCTGCAGACTGTGGAAACACTTCTCACACTGAGACGGGTCGGGAAGAGTTCTCGTCTGCGGACGTGTCAAATCAAGAAGGAATGCTTTTACTCCAGTTCCCACACTGACAATACGTTTGTAACCAAAATCGCTTTATGTCGTATGTAATCGGAGTTATGTGAAGCGACATAAACCTGCTTTATAGCCAGACAAGTCGAGCATACTGAAGCAATAACACGGATCATACACGCAAACGTAAAAAGAACGCTAAGAAAAGCTGGACTGCAAACCGGATCTTACACAAACTGCTGAGGGATTCATTTCATTTTGATGCACTTTCTACAACAAGTTGACTTGTAAAAATATTATTAGCAGTAAACTCGCAAAGTTTCAGGTTGAAGTATGAACTTTGGTTATGATGGTGGACTTTTGGTTCAAAAGGTTACCAGTAAACCACCAAGTTGTCACTTCTGGGCCCCTGAGCAAGGCCCTTAACCTTCAACTGTCCAATTCATTTATTACATAAAAATCAATGTAAGTCGCTTTGGACAAGTGGATGCTAAAATACCATATGTGTGAATGTTTTTTGATATTGGATTTCTCAAACTCAAAGATGCATAAACAGAATAAACTTTAGGGACCTTCTGGACAATAGTAGTATGAACTGTAGGACATTAAGATTAACCAGAAAAACTTTTTATTTCATTCATACAACTGAACACCTATGGGGTTGGGGGCCTTGCACAGGGGCCCAGGAGAGACAGTTTGGCGTAACTGGGATTTGAACTCATGATCTTTGGATCGAAAGTCCAATACACTACGCTATATACTCCCGCATTTATTTTGTTTCTTTATTTGTATTGTTTCTGCCTTTTGAATTATAATCACTTCGTATGGGAATTCTGTAAATTAGTTTTATTGTTATTTGTAATAATTTTTTTTTTTTTTTTTTTTTTACTATTTGATTGCTCAAGTTATTCTATACATACATTTCATTTTCTTCTTTATTTACTTTTTATTAATTTTCATTCTACTTATCAAATTATTGTCAATTTATTTTCTTTATTCAAATTTGGGAATTTTTTCACCATATGCTGCATCCATAAAGCCACCAGCATTGTAGCTGATTACACACACACACACACACACACACACACACACACACACACACACACACACACTCTTCACTCTCCTGTTGTCTGGAAAGAGGTACAGAAGCATTCGGGCCTCACATCCAGACTTTGTGATAGTGTCTTTCCACAAGCCATCAGACTCCTCAATATGAAAGAAAAGGAAGATCTCTCCCTTCTCCATCAATCCTGGTTCTATTATATACACACACACACACACACACACACACACACACATTACATATAAAACTGATTTATTTCAGAATATTTTGTGTAGTTTGGAGAAAATTCTGTACAAACACATATATATATATATAATGCTATAAATGGTTAATGCTAAGGTTGGGTTTTGTGGTCATCATATCAGCCGATAAATATATATATATAAATATACTTTCACATTAAAATTCACATTTTATTTGTTGCACACAACAATCTCACAGTGTAACACGCACTGAAGTCATCAAGTAGGCTTTATTTATGTCATTTCAGCCAGATACAGTGCAGTACACAGTGAAAACTAAACAAGGTTTCCCCAGGACCACGCTGCTCCATCAAAAAAACATAAATGAACAATAAGCAAAACAGAACTACACAAAACTCTAAACTAAACAACACAACGTGCATATGTTGAACATTTAGTGCAAAAAAGACAACATGAGACAAGGAGACAGTAGACACAGTCATTGTCGAAAAACAGATGGATGGTTGTGCAGGTGGATTTTCTATATAAAAAATCTAAAATAAATACTGTGCATGTGAACATTTGGTCGGATGTGAACATTCGGTTCAACAAGTTTGCAAACAGCAATTTTGTGCCAGCAGTTTCTTATTTTTTTTTTGTGTGCATTTGTGTGTATCAGTCCAGTTTAATGTGAATTCTTACACATTTGAATTTGTAGGAAATCTAACAAGAAATAAAAACACTGCAATGAAATCATAAGGAAATTGAGACCAATCTGGAATGAATTTATTTTAATTCTATTAAAATTTGAGATCTGCATTATTTTCTTTCATCTTCTGGAGGACGTGTAGTGGCCAATGCACTGCTTTTGTTTTTGTCATTGTTCCTCGGTTCCGGCATAAGGAATTACCCCCCATGTGGGAACAAGCTGAACACACACCCACACACACACACACACACACACACACACACACACACATGGAGGAGTGGTGCTTGGGTCAGCAGGCCATGAGGAACCCTCATAAATTCCTACAGGGGGACTCTTCCTTCAGGACTTGAGTGCTTGTGTTTAACGACACATGGAGAGCTCCATGCATGGTTGTGTTTATTGTGATTTGTGTAAGTGTGTCATGTAGCCAAGGAGTCAGCTGTACATTATGGGGTTTAAACACCTTTTTTTTGTGCCAATAAAATGTCGAGGAATTCAGAGTAAACCCCATCATCGGCTTAGGAAAAAAATTGTGTGTATTGGGGAGGTTTATTCAGAGAGTCAGCTTTACACACTGTACAGTCTGCTGTGTGCTGATTGGTTGGGAGGGTATAAACATAGCATTAGTGTGTCGATCAACACAACACGTGCAGGACTTGGTTTCAAGTGAACGCTAATGCGGCTACAAACTTCTGAGAGGGAAAGGGTTGTGTAATGTGCAGATGGTCCCCGAGTGACATTTTTTAATATTACTATGATGATTAGCGATATTCCCTGGTAGTCTAGTGGTTAGGTCTTAGTGCCGGTCCCAAGCCCGGATAGATGGGGAGGGTTGCTTTAGGAAGGGCATCCAGCGTAAAAACATGTGCCAAATCAAACCTGCGGATGATCCGCTGTGGCGACCCCTAATGGGAGAAGCCGAAAGAAAGTATGTACTATGATGATAGCGATACGACAAATTTATAAAAAAAAATACTTTTTGTGGCAGGCGAATGTACTATAATTTATACAGTAGAGTTAAATACTGTATAGTTTTTACAGTCTGGTTCTATGAATTGCTCTGTTTTAATAAAATTCTGCACTGTAATTCTACCGCATACTCATCATCATTCTTCAATGGTGGCCATGTCTCGACTTTTCAAGTTACGATGGGCTCATCGGAGCAAATCTCCGTAAGTCAGGGACTCCCTGTACTGTATAAGGCAGATGTCTTAAAGCGGAAAATACATCACTCGGAACAGTTCGTTGTCTAGAATGTAGCTCATTTACATAAAGGTTTCTCTGCCCGCAAGTTATTCACGCTCGTCTTTATTGTTCCTACTCCAAAAGTGTTACTTCAGACCATTGCAAATATCCTGACGACAATATTCATATAAAAGTGTATCCACCCCCTGACCATGACGCCCATATCCCATTCCTGTGCAATTTGTAGCCACAAAGTTAAAAGCTTTGTAGCAAAGCCTACACATAACACACATCACACACATCACATCACAACCTTGTGCTCCAGAATATATGATCACATGCACATTATCAACTTGTGCTGTTAATATCATGAACAGCAGCTACGCTAATTCCTCTCCACTGCTTCTCTTTCTCTCCCCATCCCGAGGCATCCTGAGGTTTGGCCAGCTCCAGTCACGTCCCACCTCGTGAAGATTATGGACCTATGGATGATCATGGAGAAGTAGATGCCGAGTGTTTAAAGGCCCTGGCATGGAGAAGCTGATGCTGGATCTATGATGATCACAAATTGTTCTGTATTGTTGAAAGATTTATGACCAAACTCTTGATGTCACCCATATGAGGATGGGTTCCCCTTTGAGTCTGGTTCCTCTCAAGGTTTCTTCCTCATATCTAGGGTTAGGGTTAGGGTTAGGGTTAGGGACTCATCAGGGACAAACGCACACCTTCACCTTCACTGTTGTTTTTCCTTGCCACTGTCGCCACGGCTTGCTCATCAGGGACAAACGCACACCTTCACCTTCACCTTCACTGAGTTTTTCCTTGCCACTGTCGCCACGGCTTGCTCATCAGGGACAAACGCACACCTTCACCTTCACTGTTGTTTTTCCTTGCCACTGTCGCCACGGCTTGCTCATCAGGGACAAACGCACACCTTCACCTTCACTGTTGTTTTCTGTAAAGCTGCTTTGAGACAATGTCTGTTGTGAAAAGCGCTATACAAATAAACTTGACTTGACTTGACTTAAAAGCGTACAAATGGATAGAAGGTCATTGTACGCCGTAACATTACAATTCCCCTTTCACTGGAACTACATTTACATTCACAGCATTTAGCAGACATCCAGAGCGACATACAAAAGTGCTTTCAAGCTCGAACAATGAATAAATCAACATTGGGCAGCAAACTAAGGATACCATCAGCCTCAAACTTTGTTGTGAAAAATTATAGCACCATATTTTTTATGTAAAGACATAAAAAAAACCACAGAAAATAAGTGTTAATTTGAATATGTTTCAGGAAGAGGGGGGGTCTTCACCTGTCGTTTGAAGGCATCTAGGGGACGTTCATTCCACCATCATCCTTCACTCCGAGCCTCTTGTCCTGAACTGCTTAATGCAGTCACAATGGCAGGATGAGTGCAGCAGCAAATAAGATTTATTTACTAATTTGGCAGTGGATTGAAGCCAAAGTGGCCTAGAAGTGAAGCAGAATTTGATCCATTTAAACTCATGACCTTCAATAACCATTGAGTTGCTATGTGAATACACTGCATAAAAAAAAAACATATTCGATCTGGGCAATTATACATTTGTCTCTAATAATCATAGCAAAATAGATATTTTTTTGTATATCATTAAAATTTTATAAATTAAAAAATATTATATATAAAATATATATATTTTTTATCACATTCATACAACTGAGCAGGAGAGGATTAAGGGCCTTGCCCAACAGTAGCAGCTTGGTGGTGCTGGGATTTGAACTCACTACCTTTCAGAAGTGCAACATCTTAACCACTAAGCTACTACTTTCTCCTACGGAATATAAGAACTAAACTATATATCACTTTATCTATATTTTCATATAATTTCCACCAAATATTTTAACATAGATGCTGTATTTCCACCACCTTTATTATTTCCCGAACTGTCTGTAATAGGATTGTGATATATTTGTGTATCATGGACATCTATATCATAATATTTCCCTGGCTGGATAAAATACATGTGATCTGGAATTTGCCATTAAAATAATAAGCCAGAATTTGTGCTTTTTCCACTTTTTATTAAAGATTATACTAGTTTAATTGTGAAATCTTCTAAGTGCTCTGTTAAACGATCACTGTGTAATAGCTCTTCTGCCCAATTAGGTGATTAATCTGAGTAGAAAGAGGTTGGCACTTCATGGCGGGACTCTTACTCATGCTGGTTGTCGCATTAATCACAGAACTAAGAGCTCGAGACGACTTTCGAGAGAACGAGTGCGAGAGAAAAATCCCTCTGCTGCATTCCTCTGGGTTCTGAGTGCTGAGAGCTCTCCTGTTGGGAAACAACACTCCAAACCAATTATTATCCATTAATCTGAGAGCAACTCAAACTCAACACCATAAACACACCACACACCTCTGTTATCAGTGTGTACGGTGAGACGTGCTCAGGGGAACTGTGTGTATGTAATGAATTTCTCTCTAGTGTATTTACTGAGTCACTTGGGTATTTAAATAAAGTTTGAATTGGTCTGGGTTTACAAGTGTGATAGAGTGAAATAGTAAAATGTAAAATGTAGTCTCTCACTTCATCTTCTGTTTAGTATTTCATCCATGCATCTATTATTGGCCACTGATTGTAGAAAGCTTAATGGGCCTATTACTGATCACTACTGTTCCTAATAGCAAATCACTGATCGCGATAAATCACTGATCACTGCTGTTATCAGTGACCAATCACTTATCCCAAACACTAATCACTTATCCCAACAGCCAATCACTTATCCCAAACACTAATCACTTATCCCAACAGCCAATCACTTATCCCAAACACTAATCACTTATCCCAACAGCCAATCACTTATCCCAACAGCCAATCACTTATCCCAACAGCCAATCACTTATCCCAAACACTAATCACTTATCCCAAACACTAATCACTTATCCCAACAGCCAATCACTTATCCCAACAGCCAATCACTTATCCCAACAGCCAATCACTTATCCCAAACACTAATCACTTATCCCAAACACTAATCACTTATCCCAAACACTAATCACTTATCCCAAACACTAATCACTTATCCCAAACACTAATCACTTATCCCAACAGCCAATCACTTATCCCAAACACTAATCACTTATCCCAAACACAAATTACTTATCCCAACAGCCAATCACTTATCCCAAACACTAATCACTTATCCCAACAGCCAATCACTTATCCCAAACACTAATCACTAATCCCAACAGCCAATCACTTATCCCAAACACTAATCACTTATCCCAAACACTAATCACTTATCCCAAACACAAATTACTTATCCCAACAGCCAATTACTTATCCCAAACACTAATCACTTATCCCAAACACTAATCACTTATCCCAAACACTAATCACTTATCCCAACAGCCAATCACTTATCCCAAACACTAATCACTTATCCCAACAGCCAATCACTTATCCCAAACACTAATCACTTATCCCAACAGCCAATCACTTATCCCAAACACTAATCACTTATCCCAACAGTCAATCACTTATCCCAACAGCCAATCACTTATCCCAAACACTAATCACTTATCCCAACAGACAGTCACTTATCCCAAACAATAATCACTTATTCCAAACACTAATCACTTATTCCAACTGCTAATCACTGATCACTGCTGTTCTCCGCATCAAATCACTGAACACTGCTGTTGTCTGTCCATTCATTTATTCCAATGTGCAAATCACTGATCTTAGTGACCAACCAATCACAGCCAATCACTAATTACTGCTGTTCTCCCTGATCTCCATGGCCAGTCAACAGTAATCATGAGGGATGTAACTGTACACAGAATTCACGGTTTAGAACGTACCTCACAGTTCTGTTCAAGTTCGTTACAGTTAAGGGGAAGAAATGCAAAATCTAAAATAGCTTGTTTTTGTTTTTTTAACACTGTTTATTAATAAACATTTGTGATCAACATTTCAACATTTTACTTTTTTAAATAAAAATAAGTGCTTGGCTAAATAATATATAAAATAGTCTTTTATAATATTTTATTACAAATAACATAGAATAAATGTAAATAATGCAAAACATTTTTTTATTATTTTTTTAAAGGTAGTGATCAGTGATTTGCCATTTGGATCAGTAGTGATCAGTAATGATTAGTCGTGATCACTACTGTTCCCAATGGCCAATACAGAGGAATTTTGTTGTAACAGTATAGAAAAGAGAAAAAAGTTTAATTAAAATAGAATAAAAAAAAAATTTCAAACACACACACACACACACACATATATATACATACATACAGGTATCTCAAAAAATTAGAATATCATTAAAGAGTTGATTATTTCAATTCAATACAATAAGTGAAACTGGTATATTATATAGATTCATCACACACACACACACACACACACACACACACACTGATATATTTCCAATGTTGATTTCTTTTCATTGTGATTTTGGCTTACAGCTAATAAAAACCCAAAATTCAGTATCTCAATTTGATATTTGTAATAAAAATTAGAACATTGGGAAAAAGTTGAATATTGGAGACTCCTGGTGTCTCACTCTAATCAGCTCATTAAATCCAAACACCTGCAAAGGTTTCATAAAGAGTGGACTGCAGCTGGAGTCAGCGCTTCTGAACCAGAAACAACGTCAGAGGTGTCTTACCTGGGCGAAGGACAAAAAGGACTGGACTGTTGCTCAGTGGGACAAAGTCGTCTTTTCAGGTGAAAGTAAATAAAATTTTGCATTTCATTTGGAAATCAAGGTTCCAGAGTCGGGACGAAGAAGAGAGAAGATGCACAGAATCCAAGCTGCTTGAGGTCCAGTGTAAAGTTTACACAGTCAGTGGTGGTTTGGGGAGTCATGTGATCTGCTGGTGTTGGTCCACTGTGTTTTATCACTGCTGAAAGTACTAATTCCTTTTTTAAGGACCATCATGTCCATGAGCTTGACTGGCCAGCAAACTCACCCGACCTGAAAGAAGATATGAGACACCAGACCCAACAATGTAGAAGAGCTGAAAGCCGCTATCAGAGCAACCTGGGCTTCCAGAACACGTCAGCAGTGTCTCAGACAGATCGACTGCAGTAATGCATGCAAAGGAGCCTGACCAAAAATATGAGGTCTGTACATGTTCATACTTTTTTGATAGTCCAACATTTCTGTGTTAAAAAATATATATATATTTGTTATTAATTTATTATTTTTTATTTTTTGGTCTTAAGTAATATTTACATTTTCTGAAATACTGAATTTTGGGATTTCATAAGATGTTTAGTGTTACAATGTTTACACACACATATATACAGTGAGGAAAATAAGTATTTGAACACCCTGCTATTTTGCAAGTTCTCCCACTTAGAAATCATGGAGGGGTCTGAAATTATCATCGTAGGTGCATGTCCACTGTGAGAGACATAATCTAAAAAAAAAATCCAGAAATCACAATATATGATTTTTAAACTATTTGTTTGTATGATACAGCTGCAAATAAGTATTTGAACACCTGAGAAAGTCAATGTTAATATTTGGTACAGTAGCATTTGTTTAAGGTCAAACGTTTCCTGTAGTTTTTCACCAGGTTTGCACACACTGCAGGGGGGATTTTGGCCCACTCCTCCACACAGATCTTCTCTAGATCAGTTAGGTTTCTGGCCTGTCGCTGAGAAACACGGAGTTTGAGCTCCCTCCAAAGATTCTCTATTGGGTTTAGGTCTGGAGACTGGCTAGGCCACGCCAGAACCTTGAGATGCTTCTTACAGAGCCACTCCTTGGTTATCCTGGCTGTGTGCTTCGGGTCATTGTCATGTTGGAAGACCCAGCCTCGACCCATCTTCAATGCTCTAACTGAGGGAAGGAGGTTGTTCCCCAAAATCTCGCAATACATGGCCCCGGTCATCCTCTCCTTAATACAGTGCAGTTGCCCTGTCCCATGTGCAGAAAAACACCCCCAAAGCATGATGCTACCACCCCCATGCTTCACAGTAGGGATGGTGTTCTTGGGATGGTACTCATCATTCTTCTTCCTCCAAACACGTTTAGTGAAATTATGACCCAAAAGTTCTATTTTGGTCGCATCTGACCACATGACTTTCTCCCATGACTCCTCTGGATCATCCAAATGGTCATTGGCAAACTTAAGACGTGCCTGGACATGTGCTGGTTTAAGCAGGGGAACCTTCCGTGCCATGCATGATTTCAAACCATGACGTCTTAGTGTATTACCAACAGTAACCTTGGAAACGGTGGTCCCAGCTCTTTTCAGGTCATTGACCAGCTTCTCCCGTGTAGTTCTGGGCTGATTTCTCACCTTCCTTAGGATCATTGAGACCCCACGAGGTGAGATCTTGCATGGAGCCCCTGTACGAGGGAGATTGACAGTCATGTTTAGCTTCTTCCATTTTCTAATGATTGCTCCAACAGTGGACTTTTTTTCACCAAGCTGCTTGGCAGTTTCCAGCCTTGTGGAGGTGTATAATTTTGTCTCTAGTGTCTTTGGACAGCTCTTTGGTCTTGGCCATGTTAGTAGTTGGATTCTTACTGATTGTATGGGGTGGACAGGTGTTTTTATGCAGCTAACGACCTCAAACAGGTGCATCTAATTAAGAATAATAAATGTAGTGGAGGTGGACATTTTAAAGGCAGACTAACAGGTCTTTGAGGGTCAGAATTCTAGCTGATAGACAGGTGTTCAAATACTTATTTGCAGCTGTATCATACAAATAAATAGTTTAAAAATCATATATTGTGATTTCTGGATTTTTTTTTTAGATTATGTCTCTCACAGTGGACATGCACCTACGATGACAATTTCAGACCCCTCCATGATTTCTAAGTGGGAGAACTTGCAAAATAGCAGGGTGTTCAAATACTTATTTTTCTCACTGTATGTATGTGTGTGTGTGTGTGTGTGTGTGTGTGTGTGTGTGTGTGTGTGTGTGTGTGTGTGTGTGTGTGTGTGTATAATATATATTATATATGTGTGTGTGTATAAAAGTTGATGGGTGGTCGCGCGTACAGGAGGCGGGGTGGGAACAGGGCGCGTGCCTCGGCTCCTATTTCTCTCCGCGAGACGCCGCGCAGCGCATCAGTCTCGGGGAAAGACGGAGGGAAGTGCAGGAGGTGAAAGAAAAGAGGGGAAAGATAAAAGACAGAAACAGACGGACACAGGGAGAGGACACCGCGGACAAAACGAGAGCAAAAAAAAAAAAAGAAGAGAAAAACAAACTCGGCATGTTGAACGTGATGCCCTGAGACGCGTAGACGGAGCTTCGTAGTAACGACGAGCGCGCGCGAGGGGACCGCGGGGAACGTGGCTGGTGCGAAGGGACAATTTACGCATCAACACCACCACCATCATCATCCTCCTCATCCTCCTCCTTCTCTTCGTCGTCATAAGCACCAGCTGCATCATCGCCGTCATCATCACCAAAATATGTTCTGAAGGTCTGCGTGAAAAGAAAGATTCGGATTACTTCCATGCACATGTCTGAACGCGCTGATCCACTGATCATCCAAGAAACCAGAGAGTGAGCTCCGGACTGGGGCTTCAGATCCGATCGGATATTTCTTTTTAGGGATTTGAGATTCTTCTTTTTCTTTTCTTTAAGATGCACTTTTTGGGAATATCAGTGTGGTTTGCATTTTCGGCGCTGCTCTACGCGAACCTCGCTTTCCAATCAAGCCATGAGTACTATGATTACGAGCAGGAGGAAGGAGATGATGGCATGGTAAGGATGATGAGATACTGAAAAGCAAATAAACACCAGCAGAAATGCATGTTCTGAAAGGGTGTAAGAATTTCTTATCTCTTATTAGTATTGTGATTATGTTTAGAAGCCTGGGTGGGTATTTTTAGAGAGTCTTGGACTTCTTTTTTTTTTTTTTTTTTTTAAAGTTGAGAACTTTTTAGATGGAGTTAATGTGAGAACATGCAGGAGTGCAGGGGGGAATAGAGGAGAGATTAGAGAGCGAGTGAATGAAGAAAAGGAAAGGAATTGACTGGAGTCTGGGGCAGGTGTTAGTGGGTCACTGTGTGTGTGTGTGTGTGTGTGTGTGTGTGTGTGTGTGTGTGTGTGTGTGTTTGAGGGAAGCAGATTATACAAAATGACAGATAATCTTAAACACGTGGCTTTTGACTATGAGAAACACCAAACTGGTGGAGTTTAAGTAGCTACCGGTTATTTTTTTTTAAGATATAATGCATGATAAGTGACTAAAATGTGCAAAAGTATCGCGTCAGAATGTGTGTGATGTTTATCACGATATTTTAAAGCTTAAAAAAAGTGGATGGAACTGTGTGGTATTTAACCTGTAATTAATAATAAAAAAAAAAAAAAAATAAGAAGCAGAAGAAGAAAAAACTATTAAACTCATGCTTTAATGTATACCAAAAACCTTTCGAAATGCATAAAGTTTCGCAAATTTTTCGCAAATATTTCATATTTCAACGTAGATATACCATACTGACAATATCTCACAAAATTGTATCGTGCAATTATTTATCACAGTATCGATATCATATCATCATATCATCCAGCCTTAGCTGAACCAATATGCTTGATACATTCAAGGGGTTATAACGACACAATTCAGCACTTTTAAGGCCACAAACTATAAACATCATTAGACCTTTTACTTCTCATTCATTCACGTTTTGTTCAAAGTTCATGTTAATATATAATTTTATATCTGAAAATTGGGGATTTAGAGTAACTTCACCTATGATATACAGTATATAAATAAAAGTATTGGCACAAACTTGTTCCAGCATGACAATTTCTCTGTGCACAAAGCTCCATAAATATGTGCTCTACATGCTTTGGAGTGGAAGATCTTCTGCTATAGAGTTCCAACCCTATTGATCAGCTTTGGGATGAATGTTTCATGCTGACGGCACCCCAGACCTCCTCATCTCACCTACATCAGTACTTAACTTTATTAACACCCGACTGAATCTCCACACAAATCTCCAGAAAATCTAGTGAAACATCTTCTCAGAAGAGTGGAGCTCATTATAACAGGAAATGGGGACTAAATGTTTGAACAATACACAATCTCTTTACATTTTATATTTATTTATAATTTTTTTTTAAGTTAATAGAGTTGTTCTCTTACAACTAACAAAACAGCCAGAGGGAAATGATGGTTGTACCCATTATTTCTAAAAGTGCCCATTGTTTGACATTGTGCATAAATGATCCCATATGCTCGTGTAAAAAAAATAAATAAATCATATATATATCTCGAAACTATTTGAATCTCTTCCAATATGTCCAAAAGTAAAGTGCTTGACCAGGGTAATTATGATTACCCAAAATTAGACCTGTACACTTTTGTTTTCTTAACTTCCCTTCAAGTCCCTGGAGTGAATGTAAAATTCAAAGCGTATTAAGAATCATTTAGCTGCAATCCAAGAAGTATGGGAGCGAAATAGAAGGAAAATAAAAGGGTTTGCTATTTGCTAATGGTTTATTTGAAATCCATACGATGCGTATTTATCTTGTGCTTATCCCACGGAGGTGAGGAATTGGTCTATAATTGCACATGTGGCCGTGAAAAGCCGAGGGAGGGATCAGCAACGCTGTTAGGCATCACTCGTCACTCGTTTGCCCGTATTTCTCACTCCTGTAGCAGTACGGATGTAAATATCACTCAGTATGCTCGTGAGAAGCACCACGTGATGTATTATGTGGGCTAATTCTCCATAGAGGCATGGATAAATCGGGGGCAGCTTGTTGAAAGGGCTGGCGATGGATTTGTAGAAATTCCTGTCCTGTAATCTGCTGGTTAATATAATAATTACATCATTTTTACATCTTGTAAGACCGCTTTCTTTCCTGACCTTCTCATTGCTGTAATAGAGTTGGACTTTGAGTCCAAAGACCTTTTAAACCCAAATTTAGTGCAGTGAAATTTCTCACGTTTACCAGCACCTGGTAGAAACAGAAATAAATTGTTCCGTGGAGAAGGAAGAATTGTGGGATAGAACGGATACCCCACTAGGGATGGCATGGTGGCGCAGTGGGATGTGTTGGTGCTTCACAGATCCAGTGCTTGTCGTGAACTTGAATTACTGTCTAAATAGAGTTTTACATGTACTCAACATGTCCATGAAGATTTTCCCAGGTTATTTCCCCACTGTGGGATTTAAACTGTCTAAATTACCCCTAGGTCTTGACATAAACTGGTTTCTAATCTATGGTTCTCCATTTCTGCCTAATGCCTATTGTTCCCGGATTTGCCAAACCCCTTACCCAAAAAGTGCCTCTAAAGATGCATGAATTGTCTGTCTGGTGTCAAGGTTCTTCCACACTTTGCTTCTCTTGAACCTTTAAGCCAGAACAAACTTCCAGATTCTGGTTTGCCAATTAGAGAAGACACCAAAAAATTGTAGCAATTCTTTTTAAACTTGTATGCATTCAACTAAGGAATATTAACCCCAGAATTACTGCAATTTAACCCAACCTCTTCTCCTTAATAAGCTTCGATTTGCTTCGATTTTCTTTGTTATCTCTGGCCCTGGGACTGCAATTGGTTTCTCAACTTGAGGTGAACCAATTAATCGGTTTTGTTGATTAATTGACACTGATTATCAATTACTGGAACCAGCTGCAAAAATCCTTACCGATATAGTTTTTCCGGGTTGTGTTATACAGTACGAGAGCGGCCTCTAGAGGCGAATCACCGATGGCACGTGCTGTTTATTTGAAGTGTAATTTTTTTTGTGTGTGTGTGTGTGTGTGTGTGTGTGGGGGGGGGGGGGTGTAACTGTTTACATTTTCTTGGAGTTTTACTTGTTACAGTTTGAATGCATGTCTTATTTTTCTCAATACGTATTGAAATAATGAATATGTTCATATTTAGCAAATTTTTTATGATTCAGTTCTCTATTATTTTTTATTTTGGTAGTAAAGTTCAATATTGGTTGATAAATAATTTATCAGTTAATGGTTACGATCCAACCTAGCTACCGGTTTTGGTCAAATCCATCTGTCGACCTCTATGCATCACAAGCTTATTAAACCATGCAGCTGTCATGCCTGTTATCGAAACCTTGACTGTCTTGTGCTGATAAATGCTCGCAAATTTTTTTTTTTCTTTTAGCAGTATTTAATAATAATTATGAAGGAGTAACAGACATTGACAATGTTGGGTAGGTTTCAGTTTGATTTCAGCATTGAGTTTAGCAAATTCTTGTGCCTTGTGTGGGATATATGTCGAACGTTTCTCAGCTTTTTTCTCAGCTTTTTGTTTAGCAGTTTGATTTGAAAGAAGACTCGAGCAACTCTAGATCTAATAGTTTTCCGCTGCCTGGAATTTCAATAATATATTTACAAGGTCAATTTCTGTTTTAATCGTAACATTTGCGAAATCTTTTTTATTGTTTTCTTCGACAATATGCCAGACACCTGAAAGCTATGTCCTACTGCTTTTTTACTGAATAAATTGCTAATAAAAGCAATTCATTTTTTTTACCACTTCTGTGAGTGGCTTCTTTACTTCGACTTTAGATCTTGAACTGTGGATGTACTGTAAGAACCTTGGCCTTGTGAGTTTGTAGGATATGAGGAATGTGGTGTCTTTGGTCAGGTTAGGAAGTGTATCTTGCTTAATGCCAAACTTGTTGCTTGACATATATCAGGAACAGTATAGTCGTCTTCTTCATGGAATAGCTTTTGCAGAAAAATTCAGTTTTGTCTTATTAGATTTGTTTATCTTCAAAACTGATATACATTCTCTTTTTTCCTCAAAAAACTCGTATAGTATTGTTCAGGATTTTCAGGACTTATATAAGGAAAAAGAGATGTCCAAGCTTGTTGAGAGAGAACCTGTTACCTCAAAATGCCTAATATATTAAAAACAGTGTCTCTGTGGGGTCTTGGGGCTGTTGCAGGGATTCCTGTGGGATTCCCCCTCCTCGCATGTGTGTGTTTGTGTTTGCAGACTGAGAGATGCACATGTTTATACACCACCCAGGTAAAGCGACGGCTTACCCACAGGTGGAAGGGATTATATTTTTATCTGCTTTCCTCTATAAAAGCTATCATTCTACATTTTTCTGTCAAGGCCTTGAGAGCTGCTCTGGGACTTCAGGCCTGTGCTGTCCTTCAGGATTGGGCAACAATGTGGTATTTCCGAAGGGTATTGCATCTTTGAGCAATTTTGCATGTGTAACCGTTGTGAAATGTCTCCTCCTTCTCCTGCAGGCGACAAACACTGCAGCAAGAAAGGCGGATTGGCAGATTTCAATACTGTTGAATCCCAATGCTGTAGTAATTATCTCTTAAGAATTGTGTCACGATGTCTGAGTGCTGCAAATTGTTGTGACTGGCATGAGACAAGTGGTGCATGAAGTTTGGATTGGTGAAGATTAGAGAGGTTTGGGCGCTGCTTTAATCACAACTCCATACAGAATAGACTACAGTGACCCTTATTCTTGATTGATGCCTGTAACTGGTTGTACAGTAATAGTAAATGTAAGCATACATTAAATGTGTTCTTCCTTTAAACTCTTTCTGCTTTCATTTAAAGCTTCCGACGAGATCATCATTGTCTCAGATGTACCGTACAGTTGACTCCTATACACTACTATATGAATAAAAGTATTGGGACCCCCGATTCTTCCAGTCTTGCAGGGTTTTTCCCCAAACCATACCACAAAATTAGAACTTGGAAACCCAAAACCAAAGGGATTTTTTGCATAGAATTCTTGAGAATCCTAAGTTTTTAGAGGCATGTAGGTAAATCGTGAACAATTGCATGACTGGCTCTCAAAATAAAATAAAAAAAGATGACACATGGGCAAAAGTATTTGGGTACTGATTTTTGGTTCCACCTGATGTGTTTTTTCCTCAAACTCTTACCACAATGTTGGAGGTAAACAATTGTATAGGATGTCTTTGTATCCGGTAGCATGAAATTTCCCTTAACTTCAACTAGGAGACCCACACGGTTTCCAGCATTAAATTGCCCATTTCACAACAGACAATGTCTCAAAGCAGCTTTACAGAAATCAACAGTGAAGGTGAATGGTGTGTATTTATCCCTGATGAGCAGCCGTGGCGACTGTAGCAAGGAAAAACTCCCTTTAGATGTTATGAGGAAGAAACCCTGAGAGGAACCAGACTCAAAAGGGGAACCCATCCTCATTTGGGTGACATCAAGAGTTTAATCATAAATCTTTCAACAATACAGAACACTGGAGAGTGAGAACTAACATGAGCACTGGAGTATAAGATTATAAGTAAATGTTCTTTCTACAGTCTTTTATACCAAAGTAGGAGCTACTGACCTCAACATTTGTGATCATCACAGATCCAGTAAAAGCTTCTCCATGCAAGAGCCTTTAAACACTCCAGGTGGTCCAATGTCAAAACTCCACACATGTAGCGGGATCCAATTGGCACTGGTACGTCTCTAGATGGTTCAGGATGTTTGCGAGTTCGGCATCTACTTCTTTAAAGTCCATAATCTTCATGAGGTGGGACGTGACTGAAGCTGACCAACCTCAGGATGCCTCGGGATGGGGAGAGAAAGAGAAGCAGTGGAGAGGAATTAGCGTAGCTGCTGTTCATGATATTAACAGCACAAGTTGATAATGTGCATGTGATCAGATGTTCTGGAGCACAAGGTTGTGATGTGAGACGTATGTTTTGTGTAGGCTTTGCTAAAAATATATGTTTTTAATCTGCACTTAAACTGGAAGAGTGTGTCTGAGCCCCGAAACACTGTCAGGAAGACTATTCCAGAGTTTATGAGCTAAATGTGAGAATGATCTGCCTTTAGTGGACTTTGCTCTTCTAGGAACTACTTATCTATCTGACTTTACTAACACATTTGAGGTTCAATCTCCCACAAAATTAAGAGGAACATCTTCCCAAAATAATGGATGTTATTGGATCAAACATTTGTATATAGCCTTATAGGATGTTTCATTTTTGAATTACTAAACACATTAATATCTGTTATGTGTAATATATACATTTAGAAGGTTACAATTTCTCAAAATGTATCATCATATTGTCACATTCTCCAGTTCCAGTATTTCATTGTTTGAATTTTTTTAATGAGGTTTCAGTGTAGATGAACAAGTACTTCAGTAGCCTCTGAGCTGATCTGAAGCACTACAGCTTCAATGGGGACGTTCTAATTTCCGTTCCAAGTTTGTTGCTCGCTTGTAAAAATGGTAGCAATAAAAAAGAGCAAATTGAACTATATTTGCACTTGTTAACCGTATAAGACCTGGTGTTTTTCCTCCTCCTCCAACACAATCTGGAGAGTTTAATTTCCCAGCTCTGAAGTCTGACTTTGACACTGTGTAGTGTGTAATCCTAAGAAGGTTTTGGTGAAACTCCAGCTCTATTATCTGGCTCTCTTGCTGGGTTCCGTTGGCAGAACTGAAATGAGGTGTTGTGCAGACTCTACGGTTTCTTTCTCTCTTCACTACAGGAATTTCATGTTTAAAGGTTAATAAACATGAATGTTTCTTGTAGTAGATGTTCAAGGGGACTTTGGATAAAATGTTTAATTTGGAAAACTTGGAGGAAAAAAATCCATATAATGATTCACTGCACCAGTTCTGTTTGCTTTTAAAGAAGATAATTCAGTCTTGGATTTAGTTTTTGAAAGCAGTATTATGGGATGTTTACCACATCAGGCACTTTTACTGTAAATACATTAATGATTGCAGTGGCGGGCCATGCAATTGGTACCTGGGCCTTCAGTGGGGACGTATCCGACTTAATCCACCTCCTAATACCCCACTATCAAGTCGCGATTAAATAAACCATCAGTGCAATACAAAAACACAATAAAGACAATATAAAAACGAGTGGCATTACAGAGAGAGAGAGGAATTTCACATATGGAGGGTGAAAACCATTTTACTATATCTGATTGGACAATAAATGCAGCAGTGCAGCTAAGAGAAATCCTATGAAATGAAGAGAATAAACTGTTGGGAATAAATTAATACAATTTCATGAACAAATATTAGAATTTAGGTTGTAAATGTAGGTCAGTGCTTGTGATTTGGCCAGCAGAGAAGGATTTGCTGACCCTGACCGCTCACCACTGAATGATGCTACGTAGTATTGTAATGGAGAAATAATAGCACAGCATGCTGAAAGACCTGTCCGGATAAACTCGATTACATTTGCATCTGTATACATTATGTGACATGAACCTGTATAGTGAGTCAAATAAGTGAATTGGTAAAGTACATAAGATGAATCCGTAAGAATGTTAAAACTATAATGATCTCAGATGTTGAGCTAATTTAGGAGTTGCTCAAGAGCTCCTGGTTCTGTCACTTCAACTGTCTGAAGACTGTAGAAAGGTCATAACTCATAATCACACACTCTCATGATGTTTCTCAATCTCTGGTGTTTGTAACTTTTTAATGGTTTATAATCACCCAGAAGAGGATGAGGTTCCCTATTTGAGTCTCGAGCTTCCTCGTATCATCTAAGATAGTTTTTCCTTGCCACAGTCGCCCCAGGCTTACTCATTTAAAGATAAATACACATATTTAAATATAAGTGAATTTTGTTCTAGAATTCTTACATTCTGTAAAGCTGCTTTGAGACAATGATTATTGTGAAAAGCACTTCAGGAATAAACGTGAATTAAATAGAATTAAAAATAAGGTTTGCAAGCTTGTACTCTTACAGGTTAAAAATAAATATATCACTTCAACAACATTCAATACGATCCATTTTTGGTACTTGGCAGAAATCCGTTATCCAGAGTGACTAACATTTATACAATTGAGCTGTTAATGGTTTAGGGCCTTGCTTAAGGGCCCCAAAGAGGCCAAAGTCATACTAGATAGATAGATAGATAGATAGATAGATAGATAGATAGATAGATAGATAGATAGATAGATAGATAGATAGATAGATAGATAGATAGATAGATAGATAGATAGATGACATTCACTAATACGTTTTGTTTAGGCCATGTGAATGAGTTGTTACTTTAGAAACAAATGAACACAATGGCAGCTTCTGACCAATCAGAGTCCAGAATTCAGATAAAATGTAGATAAAAGCACACTGGCAGTATTTATTTGACAAAATACACTTTTCTTTTTAATGAATGATGATGAAATAGAAAGATTTTAACAGATGAAAAGTTGTTTATTGTTTTCCAAAATGAAATGATCCAGCAGACCTTTAGGCTGTAGAAAAGCGTTGTTTAGTTGTTTAAGTAGGATTTGCAACAATAGCAGTATGATGTCTCATTTTCAGTTGTTGTCGTTGTTTTAGCTCAGTAAGTATTTGGGAACTCATGCTAAAGTACGATTGAGTGTCTTATAAACGTTTCTTCTTTTTACTTTGTTTTTCTCATTTCAAAATTAAGTTCATTCATGCTGCTGGCAAACGTTCCCACTTTAGATCTTTAAATACTTTACATCTGAAAACTAATATCCAAAGTCCAAATGCTTGAAAAACTCTATTGAAATTATAATTTCAATTATATAGATTATAGCATAGTGTTAGATGTGTAAATTATTAAATTGTGCTATAATTTTTGCAATATACTGTTAATTATTCAAACCAATTCCACATTGCTTTATTTATTTTTTTTATTATTCTTCTTTCTAAACTTGAGGGAAGTCCACACTATTCGTGCTGCGTTTACGACGCTATAACGAAGGCCTGCGCCTCATTAAGTGCACACAGCTCATTAACACTGCGCTGTTCTCGAAGCTCGGCAGCACTTTAAGCTGTAACAACTTTACAGCCTTCAAAAATGAATGCAATATTTAGCAAAAGGAAGTGAAGTCTTCAGAGGAAACACAAGCCACATGGTCAGGCCCAGTCTCCATTCACGCTGAGCCCTGGAGCTACACTAGTTATACACTCTATCACGTTTTGGGTTAAATTTATAGGCATTTTCCAGGCAGGGAGGCGCAATACAAATCAAAGAAAAACTCATTTGCGATTGTTGAACCAAAAAATTTTCTGTTTGTTGCACGAGGTTTGCCTTTTCGCAGTGTATAAGGAAAAGGATTGGATCTGAATGACGAATCTTTTTTTGTTGCGGCCACCATGAAGCTGCGAATTCCACAGAAAGAGGAAGTAGAAAGCCTCATTACTTCCTGTGTAAGGAACCACATCGCAGTTTCCTGTCTGATGCGGTCTCTTCTTGAAGTTAAGCAAGATAATTTTACACCTTAATCATTATACGTCACATAATAATAATAATAATAATAATAATAATAATAATAATAATAATAATATAAAGGCAAAAGTTTCATTTAACTTAAAATGTATAAACCCATATGATCCAGTTGTCATGTAAAGGAAGAAAAATTAAGTTTTATACTTGTCACACGTACTTTATAGCACAGTGAAAGTCTTTCGCATATTCCAGTGATGTTAGGAGGGTTAAGGGCCTTGCTTAGGGGCCCCAAAAATGGCAGCTTGGTGATAACGAGGCTTGAACCCCTGACCTTCCAAGCAGTAACCCAGAGCCTTAACCACTAAGCGAGTGTACAACATCTGGAACAATAGGTGATCTTCAAATATCAATAAATAAAGGCAATAGTTATAAATAATGCATTAGTTTTATTATTTTATTTATCAAGACAAACCCTTTGTTTTACATTCATACCACAGTGCTAACGAATTCTCCGCTTTGATTAATCGGAAAATTCTGAAATCTGAAGTTAAAATTGGAAGTTCCGAAGTTGAAATGTGAAGTTCCAAAATCCGAAGTTCAGATGTGGAATCTAAAGTTCCGAAGTTGAAGTCTGATGTTCTGAGGTTTTAAAATGTGAAGTTCTGAAATATAAATCTGAAGTTTTGAAATTTGAAGTTCAGAAGTGGAATCTGAAATTCTAAAGTTGAAATCTAAAGTTCTGAAATCTGAAGTTCTGAAGTTGAAATATGAAGTTCTTAAAATGAAATCTAAAATTCTGAAATCTAAAGTTCTGAAATCCTGTGACACTGTAAGTAGTGTAGCTTGCATTCTTTAATACATGAACATTCTTACAGTAACAGCTAATTCACAAGCTGTAAAAATAGTTGCGCTATTGTGAAGTTTTCTGTATTTAGTAGTTTATTTTTCAAGACTATATTAGTTTAATTTCTGTGTAAAATGGCTGTTTTTTATTTTATTTTTGTACGTAAAAAAAAAAAAAACAAGAGGCTGGTGAGGCAACGACTGTTTTTACATAAGAACAGAAACTGAATTGCTCAATGGATGTTATGTTAACATTAAATATAACTGTAAACAGCTAGAAATGATTCCAGTTTGTTCTCTATAATTGAATGTAAAATCCTTTTAATCATTGCTCTGGTTTAAGTGTGTAAAACATTTCAGGTTTACTTCAAACAGAAAATACTCAACTTGGGGATAGTATTAATAACTCAGCCTCATTACAGTTCCAGGATGTTAATTATTGCCCCATGAATGTTCTACACCATGTGTTTAATTCTTTCCTTCACAAATACTTTAACATACATTGAGAAAAATCTAGTGCTTCTTTGTGAGCTTTTCACTCAAATTCAATAAATATTCAAGTGAAAACCTGTTAAAAAATCCTGACATGATTTCAACCTTAATATGTAAGATTTTAGCAAAAATGTATATCTAGATATATAGACATGTGACTAAAATATTGCATCCCATTCCACATTTAATCATCCTTTTTCCTGTTATAATATTTTCCACTCTTCTGGGAAAATGTTTTACTAGATTTTGGAGTGTGTTTTTGGAGATTTGCAAGAGATTATTTCAGCCACTTAGTAAAGTCAGGTACTGATGTACGTGAAGTGAAGAGGCTTCTGGAATGCAGTCTACGTTCCAATTGATTCATAGGGCTGGAGATCTATAGCAGGAGATGTTTCACGCCAACCCATGAAGCTGGCTTTGTGCATCATGCTAGAACAGGTTTGGGTCTCCTAATTTAAGTGAATGGAAAAATTCACGTTGCCAAATCTAAAGGCGTCTGATACAAGTGTGTGCCTTCAACTTTTGTGGTAACAATTTGAAGAAGAATCACATATGGCTTGAAAAGTCCAGTGTCCAAAAACTATTTTCCATGTAGCATAGCATGTCATCTTTTCAATATCTTGAGAGTGAGTCTTGCAGTTGTCCAAAATGTCCCTACATGCTTTTAAAAATTTAGGATGAGTTGTCCTTCCTGAAAAGACCCTAAAAAAGTTCTATGCAAAAATTCCTATTACAGCTTACCGTTAGTTGAAGCTAAAAATACTTAAATATCCAAAACATATAAAGTGAGTAAAGCCCGGAAGAAAATAAGTATTTGGAATTTAAAAGAATATGACCATATAACCGTACATAACATCATCCAGTAGAATGGGACCACCATAGAACCACTATTGACAGGATGTATGTTAGGTTCATATCACTTTTAATAAATTCTCAAAGTATCACAATGTCTTTCTAAAAAGAAAGTAATTTATTGCATTTTGTATTTCACGAATGTGCATTCATTTAAATCAGCAGTGCAACTCACGCTCTTGCACTCAGCAATCTGGCGTAATTCCTTGATAATACCTCGAATATTGGCATGGTTTTTTTTTTTTCCTATGTAAGAGAGATAATCCTCAGCGTTGGTGGCCTTCACGATATCCATTACACACTTCCTTAATCTCTTCCAGGGAAGGCTACAGTCAGAGTCAGCGTTCGGTTTTAAAGGCCTGTGTCTATGACCTCTGACCTCTTCAGCAACAGCGTGTTCACGCTCGGGGTTTTTCTGCTGGGGCTTGACGAAGTGCAGCGCTGCTTGCCGTTGCAGATCGTTTTAACGCGTCGCCCACCGGGAAGCTACAACTTCCACAGAAAGAAGAATTAAAAAGCTGAATTGCTTTCCGAGTCAGATGAAAATCGCATTGCAGCATTCTGATATGATTTCTTCATAGCGGTCAGGGTTTTAGCAGTTGCGACATAATGCATACAGTGCAAACTCGTGACAGAAGTATGTCGGGATACTCAATGATGGTTTCTGATGCACCATGTATCATAATGTGTATAATAGCAGGAATGCTACCGGATTGGATTTAAGTATTTATTAGTATTAGAGCAAATATTATGTGGTATTTGTTCTGTCAACTAAATGTTAACATGTTTTGAGTAGATCCAGTTTACAGAGCATTGTAATATAAACCCAACATTTACATCCTGTCACTGGTGGTTCTACAATCGTCCTATGGTGGTCCCATTCCACTGGATGAAGTTATGCATGATTATATGGTCATATTTTTTCTAATTCCACATACTCTTGTGTTCTGGATATTTGAGTATTTTTTAGCTTCCAAGAAGAGCTTGAGCACTAGCTGCATAGGGATGTTTTTAGTAGAACATTTCCAGGGTCTTTCAGGAAGGACAACACATTTGTAACAATTGCAGGACTCACTCTCAAAATAGAAATAAGAAGAGACATTATATGGTATGGACAAAAGTGTTGGGGCACCTGAATTTTCCAGCCAAACGTGGTTTCTCCTTAAACTCTCATCTCAATTCTGGAGGCATACAATTGTATCGGAAGGATCGATTTGGATGTGTTAGAATGAAATTTTTACTTTAGTTAAACTAGGAGACCCAAATCTGTTCCAGCTCTACAGTGCCCCTGCACAAAGTGAGTTCAATGAAGATGTGGTTTGCATTGAGTGGAAGATCTTGAGTGGCCTGCTGTAGAGCTCTGACCTCAACCCTATTGAAATGCTGATTGCACTCCAGTTGACTCACTTTACATCAGTATTTGAGTTTACAAACTGGCTGCATGAGCACAAATCTCCACAAACACAACAAAATCTAGTGAGACATCTCCGGAAAGAGTGGAGGCTACAGCAAATGGGGACTTTAATGTGGAATTGGACGCTCAAAAAGCAGAAACCGATCTGATTTTCAGGTGTCCACCAACTTTTATCCATGTATGTGTATTTTGTGTTTTCATTCCCCTTTTGCAAAAACCGTTTACAGTAAGGTCATTTGTTCTATATGTGAAATCCATTAGACAAGACAAAATCTGGTTGCTAAACTTCTCGAGCGCTCCGTATTTAGATGCCTTTAGTACACACTGCTGGTGATTACATCATGATTCCTGTAAATCCTTCTAAAAAAAAAATTTAGTTCCTCTCATCCTTCTTTAGTTCGGTTGTCTTGTCTGGTCTTCCGCATGTGTTTCGAATTGGTGTTTGGCAAAAATGCACCAGCCGTGATTCCCTCTTCAGTTCACGGAGCTTGGATAGACTTTCCCTTTACAGACTTTTTCATCTGGAAAAACAGGTTCTATTATTCTGTTTGGAAACAGACCTATTTTTCATACTCTGTTTGAGTCACATGTTTTTTTTAATGATGTTTTTATTCAAATGTGCTAAAAAAACAATGAAACAATTGGTTTATTGAGTATTTTTGACAAGTTCTTAGCTCTGAGATGATAAATAATGGCACCCCACTACTTATACTATCTATGGAGGAGATTGTGACACTCAATATGGCAGCTGTGTTCAGCAAAAAGTAAAAAAAAAAAAAAAGCTAGCATAAAATATCTAGGCTAGCAGATTTATCCACTTATGGTATTGCAACCTGCAAAACTCATTTATTCCTGTGTTATGCTTCAAGATTGAAATTGCTCAGCTATATTTATATATATATATATATATATATATATATATATATATATATATATATATATATATATATATATATATATATATATATCTCAAACCCTTTTTCTGAAGCGTAGCCAAGATGGCCACCGCATTGACAAGACTTCAGTAGAAGGTCTTTAATGAAATTTAGCAGTTTAAGTAATGCTGCTGGTAAGTTGCTTTGCTTTCCTCCTTTTGGCATTGTGAGTCTGGTTTGTGGTCGAGTGGCGCCTCTAAGCATCAGCAGTATTTTTGCTAAGGTCTTCAGTAATTTCTAAACTGTGGCTTTTTGTGTCTCAGGAAGCTGCAGGCTGCCAACCTCAATGTGTAAAGCAAAGATGTTCGAGCAAACAGCTTTTTCACCGCACTGTCAAAACAGGCCATGAGCTGATTCCATAGGTGCAGATTTATCTTCTAGCCAGATTCAGACTGCCGATGAATTCTTTATTAACTTTATTGTTGTAGGAATTTTTTTTAATTGACATAATGAATCCCATTTTATGTAAAAAAAAAAAAAAAAAAAAAACCTTGAAATATAAGGACACACAAATCCTGTCCAATTACACTGTTTATTTTCTGTTTTTAAAGGGAAATCCTTGATTAATTTGGTCACTTTTACTACTTCTTCCTTTTTTTTTTTAATGATATAATGATGCCATAGCCTTTGCCAAATTCTTTATCTGGTCTCATGAGGCTTGGGGTTTCATCATTTACCACAATTCTGTTCATTTCAGCTTCTTTATAAACCAATAAGTAGCCGTAACCTTTGTTTAATATAAATGACAAAAAAATTTAAAAGATTCTGCCTATGCCTGAAAAGTAGGTATTTTATAGATTTTTACTAGCACTTTTATTGGACTGGAGGGCCTCGCTGCTGTTAGCTTCAGCTTAACTTTCCTTTTCTGAGAGCAAGTTAGCCATGTGGTGAAAGTTACCCTGAAGGTCCACCCAGCAAAATAGTTTCAAAGTTATCACATAAACTCTGCTTCATGGTGGTATACATCCCTATGGAGTTCCTCAGGGTTCCATCCTGAGATCTTTTTTCTTTCATTTGTTAATGCTGATATATATTTATATTCTGATAGACAGTGCACCGTTTAAGATGTTCACCGAGTCTACTGTGGACAAGTGAAATGTGCTTGAGCAAATAAAATAGAAATCTTTTTATTTTCTTTATTAAACTGGTTTCTCATTCTCTTTTTTGGGGGAATGCAAATAAAAAAGCAAATATTATGTAGTTCATGCTTAAGAAACATTTTAGACCATTTATTTCACCTTATTACAAGAAATCGATGCTATTATTTAATCCCTGATTGTTGGAAGTGTATTTTGGTGCAAAACACTCCTGTTAGGTGCAAAGACGGCGCAGTGGATCACCCTGGCTTTAGTTTTCATGGGCTTCCCGGTTCAGTTTCAGATTCACTCAGAGGGTTTTATCGTTTGTTTTTAAAGCTCTAAACTGGCTGACCCTGTGTGACACCCAGGATATGGTTTAAAATCCTGAAGTTTAACGTCCTGAATCTACTGGATTTCGGCTCTTGTTTTTATGGAAGAATCTGAGTTGATTTCAGGCATGCTTTTTCTGCAGTATGAACTGTATCTTATTTAAAATCAGCGCTCAATACAAACATTCTTTACTCTCTCTACTTGTAACTGACAGTGTGGATTTCTGATTTCTGTGTGCTGTATGTTATGGCCCAGTCTAGGTTTAGGCTCCACAGTGTGATTAAAAGCACAGATTAAACGTGATGTAAAGTATAAGGTATCCTGATTAGCTACAGGAACAATGTAACAGTACACAATATGTAATATACTGTATATTGGAATGCAATTCAAGTGCAAACTGAGCTACAAAAAACATTTAATCAACTTCCTGAGCCCCCATTACCAAACAGGCCTGAAAGCACAGGCAATACAATGGCAGCCATATCCCTATTGCCTTTAAAAATAAATACTGTACATATATATGAAACAACAATGAATATTTTCAATCCAGCAAACGAAAGCACAGGAGAGTCAGAGCAAATTTTAACTCGAAACCAGGTTATCACATAAGTTCTGAACAGAAAAGCATCATCACAGAACGAATAATAACTCCATTCTGGTTTTCAAGGTGGCTTTATACGTATATTTGCCCCATTACGATGTTGTGTGTGGAAGGTGGGAGCGGCGTCACTAGGCTGGAGTACAGGATGGTCTGGACTGGAATCACACTGGTTGTTATAGTGTGTTTTGGGTTACAATGGTAGGCATTGCATTAAGACATTTGGCAGATGCTTCTATACCTAAACAACTTACATTCAATATTATTTATATAATTGTGGGGTTGAGGGTTAAGGGCCTTGCTCAAGGGCCCCCTGGTGGTGCTTAGATTTTTAACTTACTACCTTCATGTCTTTACCCTTATGTGTTTAGATTGATTCTGGTTTCAACATGTCTACAGCATTAAAATATCCATACTAATTTTCTGTCTAAAACCTGTAAATGATTCTTATTATCCTATCCCTAAATATCCTCTCCTAATTATCTTTATTTCAAAGTAGTAGCTTTCAGACTTAAGCTGCACTTTGCTTGTCTTTTACATGATTGCTTTATTGGCGCACAGCATGGGCATCCAGATGTTTTTGTTACAGATCATTGGGATTAATATCCCAGCAGCATCACTAAGTAACAGCCCGTATTCCAGACTAATAATTTTATTGCGCCGCAGAAGCCTTAACCAAATAATGTGGCTGGAATAGACATTTCTAATAACACAGTGCATAAGCAGCTGCAGCTCAGGCCTAAACCCATGGCGTTTCATTATAGATTATAGAGGGCAGCAGTTATTTAAGCTAATCTGATGTAATATTATAATACTAAGAGTTTTTTCTGGCATTAAGATATAACTGGGTGTATGGTGCCATCGCAACCACATGGCAACTTATGACTTGTGACTGTGAAGAATACAGTATGATGCAAATCTCACCTTTGAAAACTGCGACGATGCCACAGTTTAATTCTATAATTTATTTTGTTTGTATGCTGCTTTTAACAATGGACATTGTTGAAATTGAGTACATTAAGTTATAAAGTTATTACTACCTGTTTTAAACAACCTACAACAGCTTAGTGGTTAAGGTGCTGGGTTACTGGTTGAGGGTTTAACCCCAGGTATCACCGTTCTGCTACTTTGGGGCCCTTAGGCAAGGCCCTTGATCCTCTGTGAAACCAGGGCGCTGTATCATCTCCGACCTTAGCTTCCAAAAAAATAATTGAGATATGTGAAGAAAACAATTTCACTCTGCTGTAATGTACATGCAACAAAGTCTCTTCTTCTGAATGATGTGCTTCTGTTTCAGAAAGTTCGAATAATTGGGTCTGCATCAAGCAAAGAAAATGATGAAAACTATTAAAATTGAGTTATGAAGTGTCCAAAGCATTATTAAAATCCAGAAGGACAGTGATGAACTTCGAGAAAGAAATGTGGTTGGAAAAAAAAAACTTGAACGATTGTAATCGGAGATCAATTAAACTTTTGAAGAAATTAATTTAGAGAAAAAAAACAACAGAAGAACTCGGGAACATATTTAATATTGAATGTAAAAGTTTCCGCATGCGCAATGCAAAGAGAACTCGAGGAATTGTGCCTAAACAGCTGGGGTTTGAAACCAAGAATGCTTGAAAGCATAAAGTTTGGACTCTGGATTATGATGAGGTTATGATCATACCAGATTCACCTTGATCATATTAGTGCACACTGTACAAACTCGTGGGGGCAGTGATATGATCTGAGGTTGCTTTAGGTAGTCAAGTATAGGTCCAGTGATGTTATGTGCCCAATAAATGAGGTTAGCAGTCTACCTGAATGACCAGGTTTTTCCATCATTAGATCTTTTTTTTCCCTGATAGTTCGGGCATATTCCAGTGCCAATATTCCAATACAGAAATGCCAGGATTCAATAGGGCTCAAATTGTGAACAAGTGGTTCAGGAAGTGTGAAACTTTATTTTTCCACCACACTGGCCACCGCAGAGCGCAGACCTTAGGCTTTTTTCTAATAGTGAACTTAGCCAGCTTGTAGAACATCAGCCATTTTGTTACAATGGTAGAATATCTTGCTCAGCGTTACCTACAGTAGTCTGTTAGCTTGCAGGCCATTAGTTAGTTCAGGCTCTAATAGGAAAAATGTATTTTTTATGCTCACACAGTAATTTACTGACTTAAAGATTTCAGATATCTTTATTCTGCTGAAGTATGAACCAGGTTAGATAGTTTGAATCGAGTCTCTCTGGTCCTGTGATCTTGTCTACCTGAAGCAGGTTGATATTTTCTGGTCTAGAACTGAAGTGCATTGAGTTCTATTAGCTCACTGAAGATCATATTTGAAACTTTTTTTATCCCAGAAAGCAGCCGTGGGAAAGAAAAAAGATTTTAAATGTGTGAGAATGTCTGAGCATGACCTGTTGCGAGTTCATCTCCATGACTCACCTCAGGCCAGGATCACAGATGTTCCTCCTCAGATGCTTGTCATCGCTTTTGTTACCCAGGTGTAGTTTCTATCCTCCAGAGTCTCATAGTTCATTATATAAAAGTGAGTAAAGAGTTCGGAACAGATTTTGGATCTTTTTGTATTTTTACAGTAAACAGCAAACCCTCACTTTCTGAACTTCTACAATGCTCTCCAGCGAATTGTTTATGGGAAGTAAATGAACACATTATGTGAGGTGCAGAAGCATAAACAAATCTAAGTGGTCTAGAGAAAAGAGTTTTTCATGTTAAAAAAAGAATAACTTAATTAATTTGTTACTAAAATATAAAAAATATATATTTTTATATATATTATATTATATTATATTATATTATATTATATTATATTATATTATATTATTATATTATATTATATTATATTATATTATATTATATTATAGTACAGTATAGTATATTATAATGAAAAGTAATAATTTTGTGAAACAGGAAAAAATATAATAATTGATAAAGAAAATAAAAAGATAATCAGATTGAGAAAATATTGAGAAGGACAGAAATAATACAGCAAAAACAGATCAAATTACAGGCTAAAAAGTCATCAAAAACGATAAATATTATCTGTAAAAAGTCTTTTAAAATAAATAAATTTGTAAATTTGTATTAAAAAATTCGGTAAAATTAAAGGAAAAAAGTTGCTAAAAAAATAAAACATTTTAAAAAGTACTAAGTATATTAAATCCTACAGAAATAATCACATTTAATAGAAAGAAAACCAGTTAATTTATTTAATTAAGAACCATTTTTTATTTTTAATATAGTGTGGGTTTTATTTTTATAATTTTTTTAAGTGCTGACCAATAAACAGACCTAAAATTGTGGACTCATTTTATTATTATTATTATTATTATTATTATTATTATTATTATTATTATTATTATTATTATAAGGAAATCTTGGTCCAGAGAGATATTTTTACCTGTCGTCCAGGAAAAAGAAAAATCTGCTAAAGCAGTTTAAAGTGCAGATGGAAACCACAGTCACAGTCGCAGTCAGGCCACAAAAGGAAGTAATAAGGTGACCTTGTTTTCTCTTTGTTTGCTTTTCAGTCTCGGGCCGTTTCCTTTCATTTGTGTCGCTCTTCTGACTTCCAGTCGCGCTATTTCCCTCATTTGCACGCTTGAGTACATTTCGAATGGAAACCTCTCACACCTGTTTATCCCTCCGTCTGTTTCGCTGCAGGATTTATGGATAAGGACTGTCTGATATGACATTGTTTTCCAAATATTTTGGTCGACGTGAGTCATAAGTCCAGTCTCGTGACAGTTCGGATGATGATTTCAGTATTGGAAATTTTTACAGCTTTGCAAATCGCTGCAGTAAACAGTGTGTTTCAGGTTAATGTAATTCAGATTAAGTTCAGGTGGTGCAACTGGTGCAGGTTTTTCTTTCCTTTTAGGTTAAAAGGAATTCCCTTGTTGAACGGAGCCATCCTGCATAGGCTTATAAACTTGAATGCAAAACCACTCCAGAATCTTGGCTTTACTTCCCTATTTGGCCTGTGAGTCACTAAATCCCGGCCAGAGAAATGACTTTGGGCCCTGAGACAGGAATGTGTAGTTTTTTTGGGGGGATCAGGAAATTCGAAACATCCTCTTGCTGTATTCTTGCAAAAACTCTTCGCACGTGAGTAATAATTAAGATGACTGTTGGATAAACTGAGTTGTCATATTATAGTATTGTGTTGGCTTTGGATTGGTGGCTTTACTTTCTTTCCTATTGTGATTTGACTGATTAGATTGGATTAGATTAGATTATCAGATGCTGTACTTCACGTGCAACCATAACTGATGCTCTTCATTTCACAGTATCTTCATCAGACCAGTCATTATCCTAACCCCCAAACTTCCTGTTCCTTTATCCTCCAAACCCGAAAATAACCTGTAACCACAGAGACAACTATATAAACCAGGAAATATAAAAAATTGTCTTTAATATAATGAATTAAATGTATTGTGAGGAGGCGGAGCTACTACTCCTACCATCCCTGATGTTCATGGTTTTCCACGAAGAGCATGTCAATGTGTTTTATTCCTCTTACAACTTTGCAATTTGCTGATAATTTAATGCAAATTTAGAGCCGTAAAATTGTATAGGATGTCTTTAAATGTGGTAACATTGAATTTTTGATCTGTTGGACACAAACCTCGTTAGAATTCTCTAGTGCAATAAGCCAGCTCAAAAGTTGGAGTGGAAGATCTCCTGCTATAGAGCTCAACCCTATTTAAGATCATTAGGATGAATGCACCCCAGGCCTCCTCACCTCACCTACATCAGAACCTCTTAGCACATTGAAGTTCCTAGTCAGGGTTACAGTTATTATCAAAGAACATCCGGTTTGCTCCTCTCAGCACTTGTGTTAGTGTAGCAGTAACTGAATTCACAAATCCACACTGAAACGTCTGAAGACGCTCACGTCCCTGTGCTGCGCATGAGCAAAACATAAGACGTTCCGACCTGCGTCATTCCTGCCTGCCCTTTATTTACTTTCCGGCTCAAGCAGTATTGAGTAAAGTGCGAGAAATCTCCGGAGAAAAATCCTTATTTGTGATTTTGATTGGCTAATGAATTTGCAAGAAGACACTAGAAGTTGCTGGATGATAATGATGATAATGATGATGATGATGATGGTGATGATGGTGGTGATGATGGTGGTGATGAGGTCATTGACTCAATTCAATTTGATCAGTTTTTACTTTAATTCAGTTTATCCCTAACGAGCGAGTCAGTGGTGACTGTGGAAAGGAAAAACTCCCTGAGATGGTAGAAGAAACCTTGAGAGAAACCAGACAGTTCCATCATTGTTCACTGATTGGTGCTTAGATACAAAACTGTTCCTGCAAACTGTGGCCCTGAGCCATTGTAGTAGACAGTCAAAACCCATTACAGTCAAAATCCATCTATCCAAGTTCTTCAGTTGCTCAGGACCTTCATTGATCTTTAGACTCATTTGCATATTAGGCATCTTTCATGTCATTTGGATATTAAATTATGTTTCACGAAGAAGAACAACAACAGCAACGAAAATCCGAATCTAGAAAATAAACGTTGTATTTTGAAGAGCGCATGCTAAAGGCTCAGCGACTCTGATGATTTGTTTTATTTAATTACTTTCTTTAAAACCAAATATGGACGTCTGGAAAGCCAGGGCTCAGAGATCGAGGTGCGCGACTGGATCTTTGCGTATCAAACTCTCGCTAAAGCCGACACAGTCAATCATGCTCGCTTCTCCAGATTAAATAGCTGATGCGTTGTCACAAGAAAACAGTAATTTGTAAAGCCGTGTGCTGTGAAAGCTGAGCTTTGGAACAACGAAAACCTATAATGAGTGTTTAATAGGATTTAAAGACAAACTATTCTCAGACTGCAACAAAAGGATTTATTACATCACCGTGTGACTGAACCCGCCTGGAACTTACTTATTCTTGCTTCTAGGAAATATTTGTGTCCTCTCGGTACTAATAAAGCAACAATGAGCGCCTGTTTATAGCTCAACCTCGATGACTTTGAGGCCGTCGTCTTGTTCCTGCTCCATGGATGACATAATGGATGAGTAAAAATAGTGCATTGTCTACTGAGACATTTCTGGACTGCTCTACCTCCAAGTCTGGAGACACGGTGAGGTGTGGAGGTTTTCGTATAGCTGGCACACACACACACACAAACACACCGCCATTTCACACGCTCCCTATTGTTCAGCGTAGGAAACGGACTGGCACGTTATCTCCACCATCAGTGCAAACAAATGGCAGGGACGAGGCCCAGGACAATAGGTTTATTCTGACCGTGCGGTGGGATCCGAGTTCCATGTGCACACTCGAGCTAGCTTAACGTGGGACCGCTTCCTATGGTTCCTTCAAACGACCGGTTCCTTCATCCTGACAAGATTCTTTAGAGAGCGATGAAACACTTTGCCCGTTCCGGGTTTCCACCAGGGACCAATTACCACCAAGATCAATGATATACTATTTAAACAACCGGAGTGGATGATTATAATAAGATGATCTATATTTGATGGTGTATTATAGGAGGTGGTGTCACAAAGTTCACACTGTCTACAAGCAGGTACTTTAAATCACCTTTAAAATAGTTCTCTGCACAGCAATACAGTGCTCCCAGAGTTCCTGGAAGTCTTCTTTTCGAAGCCCGTCGAGCAGCTTGTGCGATTCGCAGAACGCTGTCAAAATGCCGAGCCGGGTCTTCACCATCGGGAAGAAGGCGAAGTCCGCAGGAGCCAAATCTGGCGAGTAGGGTGGGTGCGGAAGCGAGATCATGTGGATTGTTCTCCGATGATCATCATATACGAGTTGCTGAATGTTTTTTTGGGGGGATTGTGCTCGTTAAAGGTCTTACTGCTCTCCATTTATGGCTGGGGAAAGTCAGGTGTCCCAATACTTTTTTTCGTATAGTGTACCTGTGTATCAAATCTATGAATTCTGTATCGTTATCCTGATTGTAACTTGTGTAATCTTTCCTCATATTATTAATATTTGTATCTAGAAGTTTCTGTTACAAATTCCTAGTGTGTGTGTGTGTGTGTGTGTGTGTGTGTGTGTGTGTGTGTGTGTGTGTGTGTGTGTGTGTGTGTCTGTGAGTACACACTTAAACCCATCCTGATTCTGTTTCAGAAAATGTAAGGGCCATAAAACCATGGAACGATTTACATGGATTTCAGAAGTTTTTTTCGTATTTGCTACATTCCTTTTAGCGCTTGACTGGCAGCATTGTAGTCGAGCAAGGCATGAAATCCACAAGTCTGTTAAATGAAAGAGATCAGAGATCAGAGACGCCCGAAAACGTTTCGATTTACAACATTTGGCAGACGCCCCCCTTATCCAGAGCGACATACAATTATCTTATTTATACAAAAAAAAAAAACAGATGAGGGTTAAGAGGGCTTACTCAAGAGCTCAGGATCGACGGCTTGCTTGTGCTGGGATTTAAACTTATGACCTTTGAATTCCAACATTTTATCCACTGAGCTACCCTCTTGTCCTTACACTAGATGGACTAAAAGGTTGTGGACACCCAAATACTTTGAGCATCAAATTCTCCATTGGTCATGTTTTTTTTCTGTTATAATAACCTCCATTCTTCTAAAAAAAGATGCTCCACTAGACTATTGTGGAGATTTTGGAAATTCATTTAGCCACAAGGGGGTTAGTAAAATTTATAGGTTAGGTAAGGAGGCAAAGTCCCAAAGATGTTCAGTAGGGTGGAGGTCAAGGCTCTGTAGCAGGAGATCTTCCACACACTTCCAAACAGATCTTTACAAAGCTGGGGTATTATCATGTTGAAACAGGTTTGTCTTTTCTTGTTCTAGTGAAAGGAAAATGTCATACTACAGCACCCAAAGACATCCCTATATAATTGTGCCTCCAACTTTGTTTGGTTAAGACTCACACATGGCTGGAGAAGTCAGGTGTCCCATATCATGTTTGTGGAAAATCTGCTTGATGTAATACTGTACTCCCCTGCCCCCATTCGAAGAACGTAGGGAATCTGCACGTGTCATAATCTTGTCCTGTAATCCAATCTTGTGTAACTGCAGCAGGTTTGACTCATTAGGTTGTGTTTATACAGTTTATACACATATACTGTGAATTCACTCATATTTCTGAACACACAGCATCCTGTAATTATTATTCTACTTTTCTTCTACCTTCTTTACCGTACATAACGAGGAGTTGTTGGCGCCGATCAGTCATGGCGCACGTCCCGGAGTCTTCCAGGCGGATCTTTTTTCCGTCGCGATCCGCACACCGCATGCCGCCAGCGTATGTTTTCACACCCTGCCAAAATCCTGTCCCCCGGAGACGCTGGGCATTTCAACACACAGACGCTGGTATTTATCTCAGTACATGGACCTGCAGTCTCGCGCCAGCTGCTACCCAGCGATGCCACTTCAATCTATTACAGAGTGATTTACACTGCACAGTTTTACAGACGAGTGGAAATGCTTTCCACGCCAAACGGCTCTTATTTGTGCACGTGAAATGCATAGAGGTGCTCTGGATGCTCGGTATCTATCTATCTATCTATCTATCTATCTATCTATCTATCTATCTATCTATCTATCTATCTATCTATCTATCTATCTATCGATCGATCGATCGATCGATCGATCAGACAGAAAAGTGCTTTACACATGTACTCTTACAGCGAAGTAAAACTCCTTCTTCACATAACCAAGCAATGTTGGGAAGCTAGGGGCAGCCATGATACAGATTGCCTGGAGCACTGTTGTTTAAGGGCCTTGCTCAGGGGCCCCAAGAACGGCAGCTTGGCAATACTAGGACTTAAACCT
The DNA here is from genome assembly GCF_946808225.1 of Silurus aristotelis. Taxonomy (NCBI): domain Eukaryota; kingdom Metazoa; phylum Chordata; class Actinopteri; order Siluriformes; family Siluridae; genus Silurus; species Silurus aristotelis. Next base: position 32,987,431 of record NC_139577.1, on the reverse strand, counting down.
TCAGCCTTTCAATCAGTAACCCAGAGCCTAAACCACTAATTAAGTTTGTTTAAGTCTCTATTAATAAATACATTTTGAGTCTGGTTCATTAAAGAAAAAGGATTGTATTCATTTAAAAACTGCTAAAGTGAAGCATCAGGTAAAGGATCGATCATACCATCTACATGAGAAGGGAAGGAACAGAGAAGGGTCTGAAAGCGTGCTTTCCTTGTATCCTGTGAAATAGAGGGATGAGTTGAGCAGTGGTCAAAGATGAAGGGAGCGTGGTGCAGTGCTGGGTGAGAGGAGTGATGTGAGGTACAGTGCTGGGTGAGAGGAGTGATGTGGGGTGCAGTGTGCGGGTGAGAGGAGTGATGTGAGGTGCAGTGCTGGATGAGAAGAGTGATGTGAGGTACAGTGTAAGGGTGAGAGGAGTAAAGTGAGGTACAGTGCTGGGTGAGAGGAGTAAAGTGAGGTGCAGTGCTGGGTGAGAGGAGTAAAGTGAGGTGCAGTGCTGGGTGAGAGGAGTGATGTGGGTGAGAGGAGTGATGTGAGGTACAGTGCTGGGTGAGAGAAGTGATGCGAGGTACAGTGTGAGGGTGAGAGGAGTAATGTGAGGTGCAGTGCTGGATGAGAAGAGTGATGTGAGGTGCAGTGTGAGGGTGAGAGAAGTGATGTGAGGTACAGTGCTGGGTGAGAGGAGTGATGCGAGGTACAGTGTGAGGGTGAGAGGAGTGATGTGCAGTGTGTGGGTGAGAGGAGTGATGTAAGGTGATGTGAGGTGCAGTGTGCGGGTGAGAGGAGTGATATGAGGTGCAGTGCTGGATGAGAAGAGTGATGTGAGGTACAGTGTGAGGGTGAAAGGAGTGATGTGAGGTACAGTGTGAGGGTGAGAGGAGTGATGTGAGGTACAGTGTGAGGGTGAGAGGAGTGATGTGAGGTGCAGTGTGAGGGTGAGAGGAGTAATGTGAGGTGCAGTGTGAGGATGAGAGAAGTGATGTGAGGTACAGTGTGAGGGTGAGAGGAGTAATGTGAGGTACAGTGTGAGGGTGAGAGGAGTAATGTGAGGTACAGTGTGAGGGTGAGAGGAGTAATGTGAGGTGCAGTGTGAGGGTGAGAGGAGTGATGTGAGATGCAGAGGTTTTGTTCTGTTTTTAACTTTTGTAAGCGAGCATCAGTGTGTTAAATTGGATGCAGGTGAAGTCTAGCAGTGAGGTGATCTGGGAGAAGTTAGGATGAAAACTGATTCTAGATCAGTTCCAGAGGTCAATTATTTTGTTTTAGATTTCTGTTACTATAAATGAACCAGGTTTTGGGTTCATATATAGTAACTAGTAACTAATATTTCCAGCAAGAAAAAAAAATCCCAGCCCAAAAGCCAATCCGAGGACCGGATCCATTTTTTTTTTCTGATATCTGATCCACATTTGCTATAACAACCGAAAAATGATCTTCATTTTCAGATCCACCTGAGATGTACTGTTTTGACGAATGGATCTCACTCAACCCTGTAGCTAAATGTCCTGTTTGTGTTGCCGTAGTTCAGCTTCAGTGTTGATTTTAATCTGTCTGTCAGGTCTGGACAATATCTAAAGTATGTGTGCGGATTTTTTCACAAAGAAGCCATTGTACGCTAAGGGTCTGATTTACTACTGACTTTGCACGTGCATGTATACTAGTGTAAAGACACTGCAGGAAATGATCTACTAATAACATTAAAACATCCACCAGCTGCTACAAGTCTGAGGTTAGGAGACGTTCACTATTAGACACCTGGTCTTTCCAGCCATATGTGGTTCTTCACCAAATAGTTGGAGGCAAACAATTTTTCTTTGGATGCTTTTTCTTTACTTCACTACGGGAAGCGAATCTGTTCCAGCATGACAATGCTGCGGTCCACAAAAGCCAGAGCCATGAAGATATGTTTAACATGGGGACGTTGGAGTGGAAGATCTCTGCTATAAAGCTATAAACCCTAATAAACACCTTGGGGATGAATTAAAACGCTATCTGCTCCCCAGACCTTCTCATCTCACCTCCATCAGTACTGGACTTCACTAACTGGCTGAATGAATCTCACACAAATCTCCACAATCAATCAATTAATCAATCAATCAAACTTTATTTATAAAGCGCATTACAACCACCAACAGGAGCACAAGGCGCTTTCCAGTAAAACAAAAAATTCAAATAAAAAATAAAATAAAAATTTTATTAAAAGTAATATATTAAAAAATAAATAAATACTTAAGAATATAAAAAATAAAAAATAAGACACAATGAACATAAAAAAGCAGTTGAATCAGGGCTACGTGTTAAAAGCTTGTCTAAATAAATGAGAATTTAAAAATACTCAGCTCAGTGATGCATCGTATGTGTGCTGGAAGTGCATTCCACAGCGTTGGTCCCTGGACAGCAAATGACTGACCTCCAAACTTTTTATACTTGCATTTTGGAACAAACAGAGAGGTAAGTCCTGAGGAGCGGAGAGTTCTGGCTGGTTGGTAGACCTTTAATAATTCGGCGAGGTAAAGCGGGGCCAGATCATTGATTGCCTTGAACACAAACAGCAGGACCTTATACTCCACCCTAAACCGCACCGGAAGCCAATGAAGCGAGTGGAGGACAGGGGTGATGTGGGAGCACTTGGAGGTGTTGGTGAGAAGACGAGCTGCCGCGTTTTGTACCATTGGGAGCCGATTTAAAAGTGATTGGTTAAGTCCAGTGTAAAGGGCATTACAATAGTCAATCCTCGAGCTGATGAAGGCATGTATAGCTTTTTCAAGGTCAGCTTTGGACAAGAATGATTTGACCTTGCTGAGGAGCCTTAGCTGATAAAAGCTCGCCTTCACTACTGCACTGATCTGCTTATCGAAGTGCATACTTTGGTCAAAAATAACACCCAGGTTACGCACGGTAGGTGCAAACTGAGGTGTAAGAGGACCAAAACTCAGAGAACTGCTGGGTAAGTCCGAGCTAAACAGGATGTACTCAGTCTTCTCATCATTTAGATGAAGGAAGTTCTGGGAAAGCCACTGTTTAACATCCTGAAGGCATCTATCGAGAGGGTCCAATGCAGAACGATTACTCTGAATCACAGGAAGATAGATCTGGAGGTCGTCAGCATAGAAATGAAATTGAACATTATGATTGGAGATGAGTTGACCAAGTGGCAGCATGTAGAGTGAGAACAGAATAGGACCAAAAATAGATCCTTGGGGCACACCAGATGACAGAGGAGCAACCGAGGAAGAATGATCATTCAGCATTACTGAAAAAGTTCTGTTAGTGAGGTATGAAGAGAACCAATTTAGTACTGCACCCTGCAGACCAACAACATGTTGAAGACGAGAGATGAGGATGGCGTGATCCACGGTGTCAAATGCAGCGGTAAGGTCTAGTAACACCAAAACCACAGAGCTTTTACCATCCAAGGCTCCAAGAATGTCATTATGGACCCTCAATAATGCTGATTCAGTGCTATGTCTCGACCTGAAACCGGACTGAAATGTATCACCAATGCCGTGCAGTTGAAGGTGAGACTGAAGCACTCCAAGGACACTCCAACATCAAAAATTCGCCGTTCTGATAGAAACGAGATGTTTACTGACACAAATACTTACATTTGAGAGATGAACTGAGGATTTTGAGAAAAGTACAGGCTTTTGGAAGGAATCCAATGTGTTGCTGTTTTTTACATGTAGTTTGGGAAGGTTTGCAAATATTGAGGATGATTTAAAAAAAAAATACTCCAAAGTAACTGAGAAAAACTTACAGAAAGAAAACACAGTAGAACTAAAAAACTCTAAAAAAATGTTGGGAAAACTCTCCATGGTTTGGTGAGTCCAGGTTTCTAAACATGGCCTAAAGACTTTTGTGGAGCACATCAACAATCTCCACAAGGACACTTCAAAATCTAGTGAAACATCTTCCCAGAAGAGTGGAGGGTAATTTAACTGCAAATGAGGATTGAATGTAGAATGGGATGTCCAAAAAGAAGCATCATATGGTCAGGTGTCCACAAACCTTCGTTCATAGGTCATAGGTACAGTCTACGGTCGAAACTATCATTTGTTGACCCCTTTTGGCATTCATCTATCGTTTGCTTTTGTGACACATTTTACAGAAATGATTAAACCGATTACTAAATTTTATAGGATGTCTTAACTGATCTCAGATGCCCCAGGTGTGTGTGTGTGTGTGTGTGTGTGTGTGTGTGTGTGTGTTAATTATATTTATGGTGCCATTCAAAAGCCTTTATTGTTGAACCTGAAATGCCCCGTAAATTGTGCGATTTGCGAGATTTGATTTCAGCCTGGGTTCTGCGTGTGTATACAATGACGACACACAATGACGATTCCACATAACATTTTAAGACCACGATATACAAAACATCACACGAAGATGAAGTAGAAGATACATTAAAAACATTTGCGTTTCACATGCAGGCCAATCGATTGAAATCGTCTGAAATGCCTGCGTGACATTAATGCGGAAAAACGATCAATAATGAATTTACAGAATGAATTTAACACGGAATAAACCTTTACGGAATCTACCTTTACGACGACGACGACACTGGGCAGCCGTAAAAACGAATCCATTTTAAAAGCCACGCGACATTGTTATTAAAAATTTCCAAGATCACGGATCGTGTAAACTGGATTTATTCCCACACTTTAAAATATATTTATTCAAAGTTTCTTTCTTTTCACATTTTTATTGCAGCATTATCATAATAATCTGTTTATTAACTTATAGGGAGAAAAACTGTAGTTTTACAGTATGTGAAATCGGACATTAATCACCCCCATATTACTAAAATGGTACGATCCTCATAAAATTCAACCTCTGCTGAGATTCGACTGTGAGATTGGTGCTTGAATATGACTCCTGCTAACGATGCATAAGGTTTTCGTCTATTATGGGGTCACTCCTAACATATATAAGAGGGGCTTTGCATATAGAAGGAGGATCAGAAGTTCCATGACTCTAGAGGAGGTTCTGAATTGGTTGTGTTGTAAAACTGCTCAATATAATGATTTGAAAGTGGCCTAAATTTGGGTTTGTATTTAAACCTAGGAGTTCATCGTGTAAAAAAACGTGTGTGTGTGTGTGTGTGTGTGTGTGTGTGTTAGGAGCTGTCAGAGCCCGATCTGGAGGAACAGTTGCGCTCTGCTGGCAGTGTGGACGAGTTGATGAGGTTACTCTACCCCAGCTACTGGAACATGTTAAAGTGCCACTCCAAGCGCTCCATCAATCCTCGCTTCTCTCACCGAGACCCAGACACTCGCTCCGAGGAGCTCTCCTTCGCCGCCGCCTACTTCAACCTCGACATATTTAAAAGTAAGCACCTCATTCCTTTTTCTTTAGGAGTTTTTTTTTTATTGTTCTGCTACGTTAACATCATACATTGTTCGGTGTGGGCTCCTGAATTATGTGTGAGAACCCAACACTCCAGGAGTCTCCTCAAAACTCTGTATGATGTGAACATTGCTGTTGAAAACATCCATTCCCTCATCAGCTTCTGTTTGTTCTCTGTCTCGTAAAGTTAATCGAAGGGAAAAACACAGTTTGTTCTCGCAAACCTTTAAGTCACAGCTTTATTTCTGATGCTGGAGACAGAAAACATTGTTTAATTGATTGTTATATCTTAGTGTTTGGGATGTGTTCAAATATTATATATATCATTAATTATAATATTATTAATTTATTTATTGTAAAATTATTTAAAAAAAATATTCAATCATTATTACAAATCAGTAATGCTATTGCATTTATTTATTTATTTATTTATTTATTTATTTATTTATTTATTTATTTACTTCATTTTTTCCACTCTAACGTTTCCCGTCTTCCTGTCTGGCTGTCTCTTCATGCAACAGGTATTGAGGCAGAGTGGAGAAAGACCCTGTGCATGCCGCGCGAGGTGTGTTTAGATGTGGGGAAAGAGTTTGGGGCGGCGACAAACACCTTCTTTAAACCCCCGTGCGTGTCTGTCTACAGATGTGGAGGCTGCTGCAACAGTGAGGAGCTCCAGTGCATGAACATCAGCACCTCCTTCATCAGCAAAACGGTGAGTCTCAGTATGGGGTGTGTGTGTGTGTGTGTGTGTGTGTGTGTGTGTGTGTGTGTGTGTGTGTGTGTGTATATACATATATATATATATATATATATATATATATATATATATATATATATATATATATATATATATATACAGTGTGTGTGTGTGTGTTTGTGTGTGTGTGTGTGTGTGTGTGTGTGTGTGTGTGTGTGTGTGGCTCTCATGTTCCACTTTTTCTCCACTTTTGGTTACTAAACACAAAGGTTTGTGGACACCTGACCATGAGATTCATTTCTGAATTTGAACAATGCATTCCACATTTGTTGTTTATAATAAACTCCACTCTTCTGGGAAGGTGTTCCTCTAGATTTCGAGGAGGCCTTGGGTGCAGTCAGCATTCACATTCATCCCAAAGGTGTTTCAATAGTTATTAGTTTACTGGTTAATTTGTAGGTTGGTGATGTTTGAATTTCCATGCTGGTTTCTATTATGCTGGATGTTTTATGGAATATTCCCTGGATTCTTGGAATGTCGTGTCCACATTCCCAAGTTAACTAGAACTAGTACTGAGTACTCTGGATTTCTTTTTCCATCTCATGTCTGTGTTTTGAAGATGTTTCTTTATATTTGGCTCGGAATCGTTTCTTACAAAAAAAAAAAAGAAATCTCCACTCTACATATAAACCCTCTGTTTTATTTCCTTCCTCTATAAACCCTGCCTGCTTCATATCAGCGGGTCCATGTGAGTTCAGCCTTCTTTTCTTCTTCTCCTTCTTTTCGACTTCTTTGTGTCAACACTCGCCAGACACCTGTGGCAGCTTAACCCTTCACTGTGCTACTTCTCCAAGCCGCTTTAAACAGATCTCGGGTTTCGCCTGACCCTTGTGTCACCCGCTTAAGACCAGACGCAGACTTGGAGGACTGTAAATATCCCAGTAAAAAGCTTTTATTTTGGAGAGCCCTCCAGGAACCACCTGGGAAAAGCTGTAACAAGGGAATACAGACTAGTAAATGTGAGTTTAAGTGCTTTCCAGGAATACAATCCGACTTCAGATCACTACGTCGTCTGTTCGCTTTTGCTATTGTTTTTGATTAACAGGTAGGAGCTAATGGGCCTTCAGAGAGCCTGTTCTTGCTTCCTATTCTGCTTCTGATACTTTTTTCGCTCGTTTTTCTTATTAATCGACTTTATGTTAGGCGACCTCAAATGTTGGTATAAACCAGACCCCCTGCTTTAAGGCATGGAAAACCGATAGGGGGCGAATTTTTCCAAGCACTAAGAATCGATTAAGAAACAGACAAAACCTGACGAGCTTCTGACTGGGATAGCTGCTGAAAACAAGTCCTGATGGAGACCATGGACAATGATTTCAGAAGATTTCATTTTTTTTTTAGTTGCTTTGGAGCGATTCTGAGATCAGAAATTCTCCAAACTACTCGTTCAACCTTCACTCACTTTTCTCACGTTTCTCATTGTTTTGAACATTCAATTAAATGGGATCAGTTTATTGTCATAAGGCATTGAATGAAAAAGAATTAAAGCAGCTGTAAAAATGTGTCGAGCTGAAATTTCTATGAAATAATGATTCTTTTGTGAATGTGTTGAATTGATAAATTCTGCAGATGAATCCTGAACGTCACTGATGAAACTTCCTGAAACACCTAAATTAGCACTTTCCAAATTTGCCTTGTAGAATTCGTTATATTTATATTAAGTTTGTAATCTGGCGTACCAGTGTAGATTTATTCATTGCCAGAGACTCAAAGCACTTTTGTACGTCGCTCTGGATAAAGGTGTCTGCTAAATGCCGTAAATGTAAATGTAAATGAAGGCGAGTGAACGGCATCAGATCGACCAATGATCGACCAGTTCTCTAAAACATGTCAAAGCTGAATCTCGTGAAGTTTCAGTTGGCGAGCAAAGACACAGAATTGCAATTTTTAAAAATGGATGGACAACCAAGACACGAGCGAACGCTAATACAGTAGAGTAAAAGTGTGAATCCTGTTCGGTCTTTTGTAGAGAGAATACAGAACATACAGTAATGTGAACATTCGTGCTGTTGAAATTCATAGATGCCTTACAGAAGAAATTCCGTAGTTTACATCGTAGTTTACATCAGAAAACACTGTAAACCGTGCGCCGTCATACCGATAGATGACGGATTCGCCTTTCTGATAGAAATGAGATGTTCACCGACACAAATACTTACATTTGAAAGATGAACTGAGGATTTTGAGAAAATTACAGACTTTTGGAAGGAATCCAATGTTTTGTACTAATTATTATGAGAAAATTTGCAAATATTGAGGATGATTTAAAAAAAAATGCTCCAAAGCAACTGAGAAAAACCACATGTTGGGAAAACTTTTCATGGTTTGAGTCCAGGTTTCTAAACATGGCCTGAAGACTCTTGTGGAGCACATCAACAAACAATAAACCTTATATTAATAATTGGCAGACTTGTATATTTCTTGTATTTTATCTATTCTTTTTCTTCTGATTTGTTCTTATTTATTGGACATAATTAACAAGAACAGAAGAGTATGAGTTCATTACATTTATGGCACTTGGCAGATGCTTTTATCCAAAGCGACTTATATTTTATCTTATTCATACAACTCAGCAGCTATTGAGTTAAGGGCCTTGCTCAGGGGCCCAGGATTAGTAGCTTAGGGTGGCTGTGATTTAAGCTCATGATCTTCAGATCTAAAGTCCAATGCCTTTAGACAGACAGTTTATTCTGCTTTACAGGGTCACGAGTGGTTATGTGGAGCACAAGAGCAAATCAGAACATAAGCAAAGACATTGTAAAAGCTATGAAGTAATTGTTGATGTTTAAAGTGTTAAAAGGTAAATGTTGTAGATGTTCCACACCAGGCAAAGCTGTAGATTTTACAGAGCTGGACCTTCTGAGTGCTCCACATCCATTGGACATGTGGCTTTGATTCACCAATAATTGCTCGCTATTTGGGACAGAAATAGATTAAGATCTTCTGAGCAGATCAGCAGTTTAATACTTATTGTTTACATTATTGTAGATAGATAGATAGATAGATAGATAGATAGATAGATAGATAGATAGATAGATAGATAGATAGATAGACAGATAGACAGACAGACAGACAGACAGACAGACAGACAGACAGACAGACAAAGAGACAGATAAATAATTATGATTACCGCCACTATTCTAGGAAGTGAAAAGGTCTGGGGTGCAGTAAACGTTTACATTTATCCCAAAAGTTTAAAGGTAATGATTGTTTATAACTGCAATAAGTAAGTAATAACAGTAAATGTGCGATATGCTGCTGTGTACTTTAGAGTATTAAGGGTAGCTTGAGATAATTCGACTATTAATACTTACTTAGCTTTTAGTCTAAAACAGACTCTCTTTCTCTCTCTTCAAAAGTTCCAATAGTATCGGGTCACCTGATCTTTCCTGCTATATGTGGTTCTTTTTCAAACTGATACCACAAATCTGGAGGCACTCAATTGTACTGGACGTCTTTAGATGCACGATAATAAAATTTTGCATTCACCAGAACCTGCTCCAGCATGGCGATGCCCCTGTGCACAAAGTGAGCTCCTTAAAGATCTGGTTTACATGCTATGGAAAGAAAGATCTTGCATGGCCTGCTATAGAGCTCCGATCTCATCCCTACTGAACACCTTTGAGATAAATGTGAATGCTGACTGCACCCCAGGTCTCCTCACCTACATCAGTACCTGCATTTACTTACACCCGTGTGGCTGATGAACAGAAATGTATTATGGGTGCAACGATACACAAAATTCATCTACCTCAATTGTATTTTTTATTATTAATTTTTTATTATTAATTTTTTTTATTTTTTTATTTTTTTTTGGGGGGGGGGTGTTTGGTAATGCACAACATAAACTTGTTAGTCATTATTATATTAACGCAGTTATTATTTTTTACGTTTGTGAACATCAACAATTTACTTTTCGTAAACAATTTTTAATAAAATGCCTGCTTGGTTAAATAATATATAAAATAATATTTAATACAAATAAAATAGAATAAATTTAATTAATGCAATACAACTTTTAAATTATAATCATATAATATTAAATTGTATTAATTATTAAATTGAGTAATCAATTCAATTGGCACAAATAAAATTGATTAAATAAAATTTACTAAATCAAAAAATAAAATTAAATATTTAACAGTACAGGTATGTGTGTGTGTGTGTGTGTGTGTGTGTGTGTGTGTGTGTGTGTGTGTGTGTGTGTGTGTGTGTGTGTTTATATATATTAAGGTTGTAACGGTACACAGAATCGTACTGAAATCTTACAGGAATTTTAGTGCAGTTTTTTAACATGCGAAACAGTTACAATCCCCCGCAGCAACATATGAAGTGGTGGACCGCAAGTTTGTTTAGTTTCTGGTTTGCACGCACTTTTTAGATTATTAGTAAACTTGAAAACATACACAACAATGTCAGGGGTATAAAAAAGAAAGTTAGCACAGTGTCACTGTGGCGACTCGCTCCAGACTGGAAATATGATTTGTAGTGTGTTGTTTTGCGCATGTACGAAATCGCTGTCACTTCCCGGTTTTACGACTATAGATTATTTAGCTTTTTATGTCCAGCTTGAAGAATTTAGTTTAAAACAAGAAAATCCTGACAATTCAGCATGTTGAGGGAGTGAAAGATTGAAGGATGAAAGGAATGAAGAAATTTGTTAAAGTTTGCTTAAATAAGCAGAACAGTTGAGTAGATCATATCTTTGGAAAATGTTATCTTACATGTAAAACACACACACACACACACACACACACACACACACACACACACACACACACACACACACACATCTACTAATTTACATCTGTATTACCCAAAAAGGGTCTATGAAATGTAAAGTATTTAATAAAATCTTTACAATTTTTTGTTCAAAATTTGTAGGAGGTACATACAAACCGTAAAATGTGTATCATCTGTCTTTTTTGTAAATGCTTTTCAGCTGTTTGAGATCACAGTCCCCGTGAAGCAGCCACCCAAGCCGGTCACCATCAGCTTCGCCAATCATACCTCATGCAGCTGTTTGTCCAAGCTGGACGTGTACAGACAGAAACACTCCATCATCCGGCGAGCGCTGCCAGAGTGAGTTTCCTCTCTATTATCCCTCTCTTTACCATTCTCTCTCATGCACTCGGCACCTCACTAACCCGAGACCCGACCGTAATAAATCAGCCTACGCGCTATAAATGGTGTGTGTTAGCCTTGGAACTTCATCAACACGACAGGATTTTGGACATTTCGTTCCAAAATTGTTTACTGACATTGAAATTCATTATAAAACATGCCTTGATAATTAGAAGCATTTCTCCGAGTGTTCAGCACGAACCATGATGAATGTCCACGGTTCTCCTCGGGGGACGTTCAGGGAAGATCAGATCTCCAGCTGAGCACATTTTGCTCCACACTCCTGAAGTGTGCTTTGGCTCTTGGAGCTCTCGCTGGAGTCAGGCTCAGATGGATGTGTGTGTTTTGGATGGCGAAGGGCTCAGTGGCGCACGGTAGCACAACACAATAGAGCGGCCTGTTGTTCCTGTAGCCTAACGCAACACTTACTGAAAGAAACTTCCAGTCAGGCTTATAATGAAGTTACCATACAGATACGGAGACTTCATTTGGCAACACTAACGCCATTTGCTCTCTGACTTTTAAAGCTTCCTGAGGGTGCTTTCACACCCATTAGTTTATTCCGAGAACAAAATCAAAGGGAAATTGAATCCTTTGGTTTGGTTTGTTGGCTGTTTTGTTTGCACAAAAAAGCAAAAAAAAAAATGGCTGCGGGAGTAAAAACCATAATCGTAAAATTCTTTCTTTTATTCGTCAGTAATATGGCGAGCAAAAAAAGACCAACAGGCATAAAATGACCTTAGCACACAGAACCCACAGTCAGCAGTCAGGGAATGTTTGACGATTTCCATTATTCAATAGTTTAATAGCAGCAGATCTTCACAAAAAACACAATCCCTTAACAACCCGTTATTCTCTCGAGTGTTTTCACTGTATGAACAAAAGTTAGCGGACACTTGTATGTTTTATGAACATCCCATTCCACGATTAGTCCTTATTTTCTGTTATAATAACCTACACTCTTCTGGGAAGATGTTCCACTAGATTTTGGAGTGTTCATGTGGTGCATTCTGCTGCATTCATAGGCATTGGATGGCATATAAAAGGCAGACCTGCAGAAGCAATCATCAGTAGTACAGCCTTTGCTTAGCATGGTTTTGGAATCATCCTGATCCACAGAGAGTTGTCTAAAAAAAGATAAGATTGTCGTGTATTGATACCACAGAGAGATGCAAGTGCTGGTTCTGCAGTTTTAATGAAAAACAGGAAGACATCCAAATAGAACAAGCAAGAACATGACCATAAAACAGGCAACGTTCAGGGAATCAACAAACAGAATGAACTGCTCTTGGCATGGTTGAAAATAAAGACAGGAACAAGTCAGGAAAGGTGTATCAATTTAATAAATTGTCCGAGCAGGTAGGACATTTGGGAGACAAGATGAGAGAGGCGTGATTTGAGACGGGTTGGTCATGTGCAAAGTAGGGACATGGGGTAAACTGGTAGAAGAACGCTGAGAATTAAGCAACCAGGCAGGAGGAAAAGTGGAAGGATAAAGAGAGAGGTCAAATTTTTAACTTTTTAAGACATTTAAGAATAAAATGTAAGACTTACATCACAACATCAAAAACACACAAATACTTTGTTGGCAATTTATTCCTAACCAATTACTAAATACTGAATGTACTGTACATTCTGTTGTCTGGTGATTGTATACATGAACACAGCTCTCTCTGGTGCCAGTGTACTTTGAAAATTGACACGTGAAAAGCACCATTTCGGATCCGAAGTGGCCGCTGCTGCTACTGCCACGCTGCCACCTTGATTGTAAATGGTGGATGGAGTGCGAGCTATCTGGAATTTGGATCTGGGTCAGATGTATTTGTAGGTGAGATTTGGAGCCATGTTGTGGCTGAGACCTGACAAATATACAGTAACCGCAGTTTAAAACTAAGTGCACTGCCATTTGCAAAGGCAATTTGAGCTCGCATTCATCTCACAATAATTGTAGCACTGGTGCATAAGTAAAAGTAATAAACTTTAGATACCTGACACCCGATTTGGCTGTCCGAACACATTTACAGTAGACGTTGTGTAAATGTTTATTCTCTTTTGAAAACATTTCAGGACCATTCTCTGCTCTGTGGGACTTTCTAAAAACCTTGTTTCGATCAGATTAGATGGAAACCATGAGTTATCCCGATGTAAATCTTAATTGTAAAAAGTCGCAGCCGAAATCCATGGAGCATATTCTGTAACCAGCAACAATCCGACTGTAAAAGACTATAATTCACGAGAACAGTGCACACTGATGTCTTAAAAGCATACGATATCAAACACATGATCATTGTTACCCGGTGAGCCTCAGGTCATTTCCTGAACATTTTACCATGACCCGGTTGGTCAAGACAGATGTATTAAAGACGTCATTCTCCATATTTTCTTGGAAAACCGTAAAGAAATTTTTCCCGTCACTTACATTGAACTTGACACCTACCATTTTGATATTTTGAGTATGAACATCAGCTCAGGTTCCCACACCAGACAGACGCTTATGTCAAATGCCTTCATTTATTGTATAAACAGTATACTTACAAGAACAATCTAGCTCAAGGAGTTCATGTTGAGTTTGCTATTTTTAGAAATAACTATAGCTACATAAAGTATGATCTTCAGGTAATGGCTACAAGGGATGAATAAAAATGTTTCCTCTGAGGATCTAACTTTGGATACTTTTTTATGGTTTTTGAGAGACACATGCAGGCATCCTTTATGTCTAGGCAACAAGCTGGATTATTTAATGACAAATATCGTACCAAATATGTAAATGTACAGACTTTATTTTTATTGAAAAAACAACCTCAAACCCTTAAGCATGTTTGTCTGTGGGGGTGAGACAATCTGCTAACAGTCTTCTCTCCTGTTCTCAAACTTACACAAGCTCTTCTTTTAAAGTCAAACTTGTCCCATTTGGACATTCTCAAAAACCATAAAAGACAAGATGTTTCCACACTTTTTTGTCAAGGCTAAAAGAGGGGTCCAGTCGAAGCGAGCTTCTTCGTTTAAACTAAAATGTGCGCACTAAAAAATTAAATTGATGTCCGTGTCTTTTCCTGATGGTAAATAGGAATCCTGCTTACTCTTTTTCCACAAAAACAAACACTAATCCTGTTCTCTTGGCAAGCCAATTCCCCGGCAAAAAAAAAAAAAAAACCACTAAGACATTACACAAGTTGCATCTGACAAACAATAATGTAGCCTGAGGAATAGCTGTCATGTGTTTTGTATCTCCAGCTCTCTCTGAAGCACTGCTCTTCACAATCCTGTTCGTTAGTGAGCGCCTTAAAAAGTGTTTACCAACTGGTATATCCGTGGAGTGTAATGGATTAGCCTTGGAGCCTGTGCGTGACATACGTCAGCACGCGGAGAAAATGCCTCTCAATGCTATTGCAAGGATAAGAAAAGCCTTTGCGTCCTTGTAGTTAGCCAAGCGGAGGCTGATTGATCCCACATGGGCAAACCAGCGAATGCCTCTGCAGAGACGAGCAGTTCACCTCAGGGAAATGCAGAAGGATGTTTACAGTGGCAGTGTCATTACATAAGCTTTTCTTTGTCCAACAGGAATCTTTCAGAGAGTCTACATTGGTCTCGGTTTGTGTGCTTTTTATAAAACATGTACTATACGAAACGTGGCCGAAAGCCTGTAACATAAACTTAGAGCTTGTACTTTGCTTCTTTGTGAAGAGTGTTGTTTTGCGTTAAAAAATAAACTTGTCAGTGTGTGGTTTGGATATGGAACAGGGATAGCTGATATTATTAGCCTTTGTTTAAACAGTTCACATTATAAGAATAGTATACGCAAACTACCATATGAAGCTAGCAAAAAATGTAAACATTTAGCTAGCTAGCATGTAAAGCTTAATTCTTGTACACGGGTAGAATAAAATTAGGAATGTTTTATTACAAGAGAATGGTGAACAAATTTAAAACAAACTTAAACCAGGCAACTGGCAAACAGCGCAGTCAAACATGCGACAAACACCAATAAAACACCATTAAATAAATGAGTGAAAATGACTTGGAAAACGACAATGAACAATTACGCATTAGTGATGGGTGAACGTTTCGTTCATTTTGAATGAGTCTAATGTGATTCGTTCATTTTCTACAGTATTTCACAAAAGTGAGTGCACCCCTCACTGTCAGCAACTATTTGATTATATATTCTTAAGGGACAATACTATAAAAATGAAATTTGGATAAATCTTTGAGTATCAATGTGCAGCTTTTATAGCAGTACAAATTTACTGACCTTTAAAAATAACTCAACATACAGCCATTATTGTCTACTTATGCATTACTTCACAATGGGTATACAGTGCTGTGAAAAAGTATTTGCTCTGATTTTTCTCTTACTTTCACATATTTGTCACACTTAAATTATTCAAATTACGACTGAATCGATTTAATTTTTTTAACATTTAATAAAATTTTCCTTTAATTTTTAAGGGAAAACAGCTTTGGTTTCCAAAATGTTTTAATGGCACAATGCTTTATTCGAAACCTTTTTATATTTTTTACCTAAATTTACCACGGAGACATTTCATTTCCATCCTGATGATAAATTTAGGAGCTGACCCGATCTGCGTTCTGTTGAATTCCTTATATTTCAATATTCCTCCAGGATCTTCGGATCTTTTCTTTCAATAGCTCATGTCAGCACGGGAGATGAAAAGAGTGAGAAAAAGAGAAAGGGAAGAGACGTAGTCCCTCTGTGAGTCTCCTCTCTCTATGCTACGCTTAAGAAGAAGCAGATGTGACTGGGATACTTGCATTGAAATTCTCCTACATGTTTTGCTTTGCTGAACGCAGATTTTTTTTTTCTTTTCTTTCTTTTCTCTTGTATTCTTACTCTGTTATGAAATGTGTTGGATTTTGTGATGAAAAGTGAAGTCTTTTATCACTAGCTAGTGGTGTTAGCACATGAACCACACCCTGAAGGCATTGTTCAGTTGCCAGAAGCTAAAGTTCTTCACAATACATAGTTTAAATGCCAATATTAGTTAACAGAAGAGCTAACAATGCTATGCTAATGTCCCACTTTGCTTGGTTTTAATATCATATTCCACTGAAGAATACAGCAAGACTTTCTGTACAGATGTTTATTCGAGTCTCCAGCATCAGCATTGACCCACACAATGACTCAGGACTACAGGTTGCATTTGATCTCCATCACTGCACCTCAACTACGTTTAACTTTAATAAATGGACATTCCGTGCCACCCAGGTGAGAAATGGTTTCCTCTTAAGTCTGGTTCCTCACAAGGTTATTTCCTATGCCATCTCAAGGAGTCACACTTGACTGTCGACATAGAAAAAGTCCTATACATTGACACACAGTGAAATTCTTTCTTCCCATATCCCAGCTTGTTAGGAAGCTGGGGTCAGAGCGCAGGGTCAGCCATGATACAGCACCCCTAGAGAGGGTTAAGGGCCCAGCAGTGGCAGCTCTGAGGTACTGCGACTTGAACCTCCAACCTTCTTGACCCTTAACCACTGACCTACCATAGAAGATTGTGTGTGCTGTATCTTATAGCTATTTAATAAATGTATTCGCCAAACAGTTCTGACCAGTCAATCTCTTGGATTGGACCACACGGTCCAGCCTTCGATCCCCACATGCATCAATGAGCCTCGGCCGCCCACGACCCTGTCCCCGGATCACCACTGTTCCTTCCTTGGAGCACTTTTGATAGATACTGACCACTGCTGACCAGGAATATCTCACAAGAGCTGCAGTTTAAATCCTTACTCTCGCCCATTTTTCCTGCTTCTAACATCAACTGTGAGGACAAAACGTTTACTTGTTTCCTAATAAATAAATCCACCAACTAACAGGTGCCATGATGAAGAGATCATCAATGTTCTTCACTTCACAGCTCATAATGTTATAATGTTAAAACCACAATAGTTTTAACCACAAGACACTAACATTTAAAAAAATTCAATGAAATCTTCAGCTGACTGTTTTTTCTATACTATTTTTAAAAGTTGTCTAGCTTTTCCTGCATCTTAAAGAAAATGGATTTAAATGATGAATGGATTCATAGGAGGATTTAATGGAATGCTGACTGCACCTCTGTACAACAATATCTGACTTTACTAACACCAGATTAATAAAAATCTAGTAAAAATCACAAATATCCTCATGTAGTGGAGCACCTTTTCAGAAGAGTGGAGGTTTTTATAACAGCATAAGGGGGATTAGGTGTAGAATGAATTGTTCAAAAATGACACACCAAACTTATGGTCAGGTGTCCACAAAAGTTTTATACTGTAATATGCTTTGTGGATTGCATTTAGACTAAAAAAGAGATCTTAAAGACATTCCACAATTTTGAAGCATTTTTTCTACATTGTCCAGTCAGGAGCTTTATTTAGCTGTAAGGTACAGTATGAATATGCTTCCAAAACCCTTTATAAACCAGTGTACTGGACATCAAGGCCGGATTTGTGCTTACAGGGTATTTCACCGTACGTCTGCTTTTTCTTTTCCTTTCATTGCTTCTCTTTTGTTTTATTGAGGATATTCACCTGAAGTCACATTCATCTGTACACGCATATCTTCATGCTTGCTTTTACAAAACCCAGGCATCTTCAGCCTGACACTGCTAATGGTTTCCATTCACCACACTCTTGCACAAGAGCAGCTTGGACCCCTAATAGTGCAAATTCTAAAAATGGCATTACAACACCACTGAGTCATTGAGGTTCCTTTCTGAGGAATCTTAATTCGCTCGGATTTGAGCAACTTTTCATTCTCCTCATGTAGCATACGGACGTTTGGACGCGTGTACGTGCGTAATCCGGCAGATGTAAATCGCCAAACTGAGAGGTTCTTGCGAAGGGCAGAACTCTAGGCAGCCTGTAGCAAGGAATGAGACGCAGCCCTAATCCCTACCATATGAGCCGTCTGTACAAAGCCATCCAGAGGAGACGCTTGATCCTATCTCTGCTCGCCGGTCTTCAGCAGTAAAATGGCATTAAAAACATACGCTCCAAATTAGCTCGGCTTATAGATCTTCTTTTGGACACCTTGCCGCTCTAAGCGGAATCGTATGTTTCGCGTTACGCAAGGTGCGAGTGCACATGTTAGTCATCAGATAAGCTGTTCTCCACCTCGCCTAGCCTGTGTCATAAGTCTTAGCCTTCGTTTACATTTTTTTAGCTCACAGCTGCATAGGAATGCATCGTGTTATTAAAGCATGTGGAAATTCGAAACATGTTGCAAGTTTTGCCACGTGTGGCCCACACTGACAATTTGTTTTACTCCATGGCACATAGCGTCGGCCGTCTGGTCCTGTTTTTTCTGCATCAGACATTGCGACTATAATTACGTCCGTGTCAGTTCGTTGCACTTGGAGTCAGTTTGTTGCGAAAACCAAAAGATGCTCGGTGTTGAAATGGGAGTGAACAACGGCTTTCACGAAGCAGGCCAAGTAAAATCCATGCAGGTTTGGAATTCAGGGTTTATTTCCATCAGTTAGCACAAACTAATGCAATTAAGGCAAATTAGATTTTATATAATATATAAACTGATTGTCTTTTTTCAAGATTCCACATGAACATAACACTGGAATTCAGTTTTTAAGAATTCAGAAAATAACTGATTGCATATTTAAGTGTATGTGGTTAATGTCTGGATTCTGATTGGTTATATTTCATTATATACACTATAAAGAGAAAAGTATTACATACCAACATTTTTCAGCTATATGTGGTTCTTTCCCAAAATATTAACACAAATTTGTTAGCACAATTGTACAGGGTGTCTTGAACTAGGAGACCTAAACCTGTACCAGCATGCCAATGCTCAATCCTGTGCACAAAGCCAGCTCCATGAAGATCTGCTTAACATGGGTTAAAGGTAGAAGATCTTATGTAGCCTGCTATAAAGCTCTGATTCAATTGTAGCTTATTCCTCCATGTTTTTAGAAGAAGTCTTCAGTGTCGGCTCTTTATAATTTTCAGTAACGTTTTTGCCATTTCTCAGATAGCACAGATAGCTGCATTCTACTGTCTTATTCAACTCGTTTATATCTGGCATAAGAGATAACCAAAACCTGCTTCGAAGAAATTCTAGATCATTAACCGCAGCTATAAATGAATTAAAAGTATGATGTCATATTTAAAAAAAAAAAACAGAAAACAATGAATTGTGACTGTTGGGAAGTTTAACGAGAGAATAAACCTCTTTCCGATGTTATAGATTGTTATAGAAAAATGATCTTGATGACCACACCATTGTTGATTTCTTTCTTAAGACAAAATGGCCCACATGTTTTTATCTTTATATTAATCATTGTTTGAGACGTAGCTACTCTATCTCTTAGCTGCCTAGCAACAGGTCTGGCAAATTTAACCACATACAGTATACAAATGGTGGGAATTTTACGTTACGTCTCATTTATTTGTATGATTTGTTGTAATTCTTCTACATTGTGTGCATCAAAAAATTTAGCTAGCAAGAAATATCATGAACCTTTCTTATTAGCTAGTGTGCATATTTCCCGAGTGACTAGCAACTGATTTTTAGTTCTTTTAGGTGCAGTGGTGCTTGAAAGTCTGAGAACCTTTTAGAAATTGTTATATTTCTACATAAATTTTACCTTTAGAGTAACCTTTTCCACCCTTAAAAGCAACAACTTCAGAAATCTCTTTTGTCTATGACATGATACATTCTCACAAACACGTGTTGTGAAGATTAGACTATGATAGATCCCTGTTTTTTAAATAAAACAGGGCATTTACTTACACTTGATTTTCATCCCATTGATTGAAAACAGATGGACTTTAATTTGACACTTAAATTAACTGCCAATTGTAAAGGGTCACATACTTTTGCCATATATGTATAATTTTTTTCTTTCAATAAATATATGCCCACGTATAATTGTTGGGTTTTTTTTGGGGGGATTTTGGGACACTTTTAGGATTTGTGCAAAAGTTTGGCGATGTTTTGAGTCAAAATTAATGTGGAACAGAAAATTTCACAAGGGTTTTACAAACTTTCAAGCATCACTGCTCAAGTATTAGCTCAAATTCATAAAAGTTTAAGTTGGTTTTATAAACTGAATAAGATGTAAACAAGTTTTATTAGGACTTAAGAAACAATACAGGAAGTAGATCATGTGCAACATGGATTTATAATGATTGTGTGTATCGTCTCGCAACAATTTCTCTGGCACTCAAAGTAACAGGTAGCTGACTGGAATTTTCCCTTCGGCCAACGTATATGTTGTGGAAACATCTTCACATATACTGGATCCTCATAGTGCTTCACTGTTGTATTATAATCGCCATTTCAAAGACGTGAGTGTGTATAAGACTGCAGGCGCTGCTCGGAAAGCTTTGATGGTGTGACCTCACGTGAGTGCCTGTTCCAGGCGGGTCATACATCAGCCGTGCTGTTGGAGGTGCTGATTGGATGCTCGGGGCAGGGACGGACAGATAGGACTGGAGAATAGAAGTGAAAGCTACACATGAAGGCAGGCGTGCTTTAGAAGTTTACTCCTCGCCCTGCCTGGGGTCGTGCCAACCGGCCCTGACCTTTGACCTTGTAGTAAAGGGAGATTAATGAGGGTGAACCTGTAACTCGAGCTGTAACATCCGACCCCGGTCTCTGCAGGGTGTAAGTCTTTAGTACAAACACACTTTCACACACGTGGTGCTAAGCATCAGGAGGCAGGAGTGAACTTCAATTTCATGTGCAATAAAAGATAAATAGCAGATTTTTGTATGTAATGTTAGTATTATTGAGTGTGTATCAACCATATCATCCATTTTTTGCATCAGAAATAATAATTTACGGAAAATGCTGTAAACAAGATAAAAACCATAATAATCATATGTGCTCAGTCCACATTTAGTCACCATTTGCAGTTATAAGAAGCTCCAATCTTCTGGGAAGATCACTCGATTTTACCTTCAGACACAAGGGTGTTAGTAAAGTCAGGTAGTAATGTAGGTGAGAAGGTGAGGAGGTCTGGAGTTCAGTCAGAGTTTAGATTCATCCCAAAGTTGTTCAGTAGTTCCGGAACTCCAAAAGCAGGAGATCCCCCACTTCAACTCATGTAGAGCAGCTCTTCTTGGAGCTGGCTTTGTGCACAGGGGCATTATCATTTTGAAAGCAGTCTCCTAGTTTAAGTGAAGGATAAATGTCATGCTACCACATTCAAAGATACATTGGTGTGCCTGCAAATTTGTGGTAATAATTTGTGGATGAACCACATATGGTTCGAAGAAATCAAGTGTCCCAATCAATTTTTCCCATATAGTGTATACAAATCTATATAAATATCATAAATAATATATACATGTATTTACATATACACACAATCTTTTGTTTTCCGAGCGCATGTCAGTTATAATCATTTCCAGATTCCCGGTTTGACTTAGCATTTATAAGATTTTACGATACAAAAAATGTTACTAATTTTAAGGTTTTCTGCTACATTTTTTTTTGTACTATAAGTTGGGATGTCAGGATGTACTCTTCTCCCACCACCAGACCAGACCAGAATGTCATGAGTTCAAATTCCAGCACCATCAAACCAAGCTGCCAATGCCAGGCACTTTAGCAAGGCCCTTAAACCTTCACTTCTCAGTCACGCTGCATAAGGGCAATTGGCATAAATGTAAATGAAACTGAGAAAAAAAAATTTTAAGGGGAAAAAATTTTTATTTATTTATATATATAATATATTATACAGTGGTCCACCAAAACTCACTGGGGTTACGTTCAAAGAACCCCCGCGAGTTCCGAAGACCCCCAATGCCATTATGGTATTTTAGGAAATTAATCTACACATTATGTCACTTTATAAACATAATAATATAGATTATTTGACCAAATGCATAGTTTAAAATGTTATTCCTAACGTTCCTGAACATTCCCACATATTTCACAATAATCCGCATCTTGCATTATTAAGGTCGCAAATGAGAACCCTCAAATTTTTTCGAGCCGCAAATTCCGAACTGTGAATCATCAAAGGTGGACTGTAACTGTTATATTTATATATAAGACGCTTCATATTGAATGGAACACAGGAAAAGAACTTCAGACTCCACCCTGCCTGTTTACTTCCTCCAAAAAATTACTCCACCATTTTTACTACTGTTTTGTTGCATTCGATTCCTTCCTTTTTTTGTTGCGAGGTAAAGCTCTGTTTTCTCTCTTGGGAGCTGTTTTCCTTTTTTTTATTACTTGGAGTGAAAGAATGTTACCACATGTAGACGTTCATTAAAGATTTAAAAACACTGTCGTTAAATCCGACCAGACTGCTCGTGTTTAAATGCTCTTAGCGAGGTCGCGTCCACGTCTTTTATTTGCGCGAGCCAGGCAAACAGCATTCACAAATCTCAGGTCCTGAAACTACAATGCACTACTGATCCGTGACGTCATAAATAAGACAGCGAAAAGAGGGAGGCTTGATGTCTGAACCGCAAATAGCACTCATTGTTGCTTTATTATTACCTCAAGGGCACAAACGTCTACAGTTTTACAGACGAGAAAAAATTTTCTCGTACTAAAACTGGTCACACATTGTGTTGTACAGGAAACTCTTTCTTGTATCATTTATCATTCGTTCCTTTCGATAAATATTTAGGAAAGATTTTATTTTGGTCAGGGTTATGAAGGAGTTTTAGCCTTGCTTAGGAACACTGGGTGTGGGGTTGGAGCACAACAACTGATTGATTTCTATTATTATGATCATGAGCCCAAAACCTTCTTTTCAACTACATCAAAAAAATCACATAATTAAGGTCACGTGTGTTGTGTCGAGTTCAAGTCTGGAGTTTCTTCATCATTTATTCCTCTCTAAATGTTCTGCTTGCTGTTGAAGTGATGCTGAACTGTATGATGGTGATCAGTAGATACACTAAGCGCCAATCAAAACAAGTTCTAAACTAAACGTGTGCTCGACCCTGATTGGTGACTCGCTGCGTGTTTGACCGTTTTGTTTGTTTTTTTCCCAAGAAACGACTGATTTCACAAAATGTAGATGAGTAAAAAGTAAAATATTTAACTTTGAAATTTAGTGAAGTTAAATTAAAAGTCTCCTCAAACTGAAATTCTTCAGTAAAGTACAGATACTTCAGTACAGTAACGAATTACATTTACTTTGTTTCTGTCCACAACTGTTTGTTGATCTAAACACCAAAATGGAATTGAAATCTTATATTTTTTTGGGAAAAAGGATATGAAATTATAAAAGGTTCAGAAAAATTCAAAATGATAAGAATTGACTCATGCTGTTGATGTGCTATAACCTGAAATGAGGCAGATTTTAAATAGAAATCACCTATTGGAAGCTGTGAAACTTTTACATAACAACAAAAGAGATTCCTGTACAATGTTATGTTTTATTAATGGCGTCTCTTTATGGTTCCAGTACGAAATCTGTTAACTGTACATTGTAAAACACGCACATATATTTCCAAATAAACAATTATTTATGTATTTAAATCAACGTACCATATTTATTATTTATTTAATAGACAGTTTAGGTAGTTCTCTGTGTAAACCTCTACAGTCCTCCACTCTATTAACTGAGCTATAAAAAGGCTCTGACTGGGGACCCTGGCGGCACACATGAACATGGATTAAGAAAGTAATGTAACATGTCAAACCAGTAAACAAAAAACTTTAGAAAAAAACAACACTCAGGATAAAAATATGCATAGTTGAAGTAGAAACGATCTGCGTCAACCAACAGCCATATTCCATACACAACCGTATGTCCTGCTAATGATGATTTATATCAATTACACACAAGAGTTTTGCCCAGTTTTGTTAATTGTTTAAAGTACTATGAGGTGATATCAAAAAGTTTCGCTCTGTTTACAAGAAAGTACTTGATTTATCTACATTTACGCAACAGTGTCAAGCTGACCTTTGAGCTGGATCTTCATATTCAAGAAGCAGGAGAAGTCTCAAGAAGCCAAATCTGGCGAGTAGGGTGGGTACAGAAGTGAGATCATGTGGATTGCTCTCCGACGATCTTTATGCACAAGTTGCCGAACGTTTTCAGGGGTTGAACAGGTTAAAGGTCTTCCTGATCTCATGTAGTTTTCCATGTGCTGCTCGAAACACCTCGAAGACAAGACTCGTATGTCATGTCAAATGTCTCTGTGGCAGATTCGCCCAGTTTCCTGCAGAATTTCATGTTTTCTCTTTGCTCTAACTTGCTGTTCGTGATGAATTCGCAGACGTGGTAATGCACATGGTCAGAAAGCACCAGTTACATCATTAGTCACGAAACTTTTTGATACCACTTCGTATACAAACTCTTGAAGTTGGGATGCGTTGCCTGAAACTAAAATTGTTTATAGAGATCATAAGTGGAATTTCAAAAAAAGATGACAGGACTTATTGTGTTGCTGTAGTTTTATCTGAAAAAGAAACTCGGTTTGTCGACTCCACTTAGAGTCACATTAAAGCTTTTAATCATTTCTGCCAATTCTGAGTAATATTCATGTATTTGTATACAAGCTGTTTCCTATTTTTTTGCACTTTCTCTCTGTCAGGCCCTATAGAGGAACTCATAGCTCAACCTTTCGCCCCGTGGACCCACTTGAGTGCAACGCCTTCGAGAGCAAATACAGTGATTGATTGTACACGCACGCATATTCATTACCATAAAGTTATCACCTCGCTGCTTTTTTTCTCCCTGAATTCCACACCAACACTCCCCGTGGAAGTGCATTAAATCACGAGGCTGCAGTTGGGGGTCTGGAGATGTGTTTCTCCTTGTTCTCCATTGTTATTGGCCATGATGGATAAAGCTGTGGAGTTATATAGCAGTCTTTTGAATACATAAGCATGTTTCACGCATATTTCGGGGGTTGAGTAAGGTGTTGTAGAGCTGCTTAAGGGAAATCTGGAACATCTGGATTTACCTCTTATGAACCGAACAGTAACAGTAATAAGTCTAACTTAGTGAAGAAATGTACAGATTAGATCTTAATTTTTTTCAGTTAGGTAAATGTTGTTCATGAAATCGACCCATGAAGGATGACATGTCTAGCACGGCTTTTTGTTTCTGGCTTTGAAGCAAAGTTATGTAAAGCAAAGCACCAGATTACACTGCTTTTATGTTGCTATTTTAGCAGCTCTAGCGCTGGCACCACATGTGGAAAATTGATTTAAAGTGATATAATACTATAAGCCAGAATAAATTGGAACAATGGTAGCTTAGTGGTAAAGGCTTTGGGTTACTGATTGAAAGGTCGGAGGTTTAAGTCCTAGTATTGCCAAGCTGCCACATCTGGGCCCCCGAGCAAGGCCCTTAACCCTTCGTGTTCCATGTATGCTTCATCATGGCTGACCCTGCGCTCTGACTCCAGCTTACCAAGATCTGTAAAGCATTGGTGATTTTGGTTTTTGAACTCATGACCTCCTGATCGGAAGCTTAAAATCTTGCATCTATTTCCCAGCATTCCCATCGCTTTGGCACTGACAATGGGAAAAAAAAACGTACCGATATTGGACCTCCAAAGTGGTCCATATTTATGGCTTGTATTTTTCTCTAAGCGAAGTATTATACAAATGTATGTTTTAAACAGATGTATTTCTAGGTGTCTGTTACATTTTCTACTTCCATTTTGCACTTCTAAATATATATTTTTAATGATAAATACCTCTTAATTATTATATATTTTCTTATATCTTCTCTTGTTTTCTTTATTTTTTTATATCTTCTATTTCTAATTTCTCTCAACTAATGTTTTGGGCATATAACTTTGCTTGTGATAAAAATCTTGTAATAACTGTTGAATTCTGATTGGTCGTCGAGTGTTGATTAATTTTCTAAAACAGCAGCTCTGAGAGTAGTGCAGATACAAGTTACAGGTTTATTCCAATTCCCTCATTCTAAAATCTTTCTTTTCCTATAGTTCCAAACCCCAAGGCAGCTGTCAATCATTTGGGATTAAAATATTAGTTGGTTCAGGTGCCATTTTTACTTGGGGGAAACAACGACTGATCTTTTGGTGAGTTTTTAGCAAAACTCTTGCGTAAAAAGCACAAAGGTTGGCAGGGCCGCAGTTCAATCTCTACCAGATGTTTCGATCTGTCATTTTCGTGCCAATGAAATGCTGAAGAGAAGGTTTCCGTGAATCAAAGTTGACTCGGAAGTGACCTAGTCCTGCAGTTCTGCTTTTCCAGGCCACATGATTTGTATGCTCCATATCATTTTTATTGCCTGAATACAACAGAAAGAAAAAAAAAAACTTGATGCAACGAAGGGCTGTGCAGACATGTGGTCTCGCTTTTCCATCCGGGTACATTTTTGATCAAGAAGATGCCAGAAGAAAATTTGTATTAGGTGAAAGTAATTGCTCTTACCACCCAGTAGGTGCAGACAGGCTTTATATGGCTGGAGATGGAGATCAAGATTTATGTTTAGACGAATGTACGGATGGACGGATGGATGGATTGAGATAACCCAGCTAGGACATCTCTGTTTTTAGAAGTAGGGTTTTACTAGGTGTCTGAATTATTGGGCAACCACAAGCCACCAGTACAGATACAGTGCATTATGAAAGCTACTAAATGTCTAAGTAGTAAACTCTACTTGAGGGTTAAACCCCATTGCATTGTTAGTGTTGGCTACTTACACAAAATAGTTTTGGCGACCAACAAAGCAGGAGAAATTCCTGGATCAACATTTCTTTAAATCCGTATTTTGGCTTGAACTAGAATTGTAGTGTTGTTTCTTGGTGACCAGGATTTCTTCTTACCAGACTTTTTAAGCAGTTTGAAGAGGTCGGCCTATTCTTTGGTTTTGCCGATAAATCCGCACGGATAGTTATTGCTGGAACTATCGGCGAGTATCCATACCGATACCGTTTTTCGGCTTGCGTCCGTTGCAAGAGCTTCTAAATAGGTCCTCTGTTATTACAAGAGGTCTCTTGAGGCGAATCGCTGATGCCACGTGCTGTTTGTTTTTACACGCGAGACTGCACGCTGCACGGAGAGCGCTATCTAATACTTATTGTTAATATTTTATAATTATATAAATCTATATATTAATTTATTTTTCACATTTTTGTTTAATTTTCATCCAGTATCTATTTTAATATCAATCGGTTGATTAATCGGTTATGGGCAAGTACGATCCAATCCTGCTATCGGTATCAGTAAAATCCACTATTGGTCGACCTCTAGTAATTTATATGCATAACTAGGAAGCATTAGTCCCACTTATCTCTTCAGTACCCTCCTGTGCCCAAAGGGCTTTACTGAAAAATCTACATCTGTAGTAAAGTTTTTCTTTTTAGCAGCCTTTTTGGTGACGCTTCCAACTAGGCTTTTTATGGGGTGACACTTATAATTAGCTAAGATCTCAAACAACAAGGCAGTTGGCTTTTTCTGAAAGATGAATGGGACATTTTAATATAGATGTTAGGTTGAAATATTAAGCAGTAGTTTCTATTTAAACTCACCTTTTTTTTTTAAGCTTGAACTTGAAAGAATCCTTAAGTAACTAATTGAATGCTAAAGTTAAATTAGCTAATGTTTGCTACATAGCTGAATGTAGAACTGAATAAAGGCACTGATTTCATTCATTTGCATAGAAATGTAAGTTTGTAAGCTCGTAGCTTCAAATCACAGCTTCGCCATAGCAGCCACTGCTGGACAATGAGATGAATGTAAGTTGCTCTGGATAAGGGCGTCTAATAAATGCTATCAATGTAAATGTGTTTAAGCTTTTTTTTGACAGTAGGAAATGAATTTGTGAAGTTTAATGAGTCGCAGGCACACTTTGATGGCATCACGATGCAGTCCGAAAGAAGAGTTATTGTTCCATGTTCACCAAACTTATTGTGAACATGGCTAGGAATAACCACGTTATTTCGTTTTAAAGGTGCGGAACCGCTTCTGGAGCTTGTCTCTTGGCCTCGGCTCCTTCGCCAGACATGCCAAAGTAATTGGGATGGACATAAATTGCTAAAAGGCTCTTAGATTACAGTGTGACTTGGCATTTAATTCATTGACGTAACTTTTTAACCTCCCATTCCACACGTGTTTCGAGCTGCAGTCTGAAGGTTCTCGGTGGTTTTTACACCTGTTTTTACTCATGCCAGAGTTTTCAAATTGGGTTTGCTGTTACACTGTGACCCTGAGAAAAAAAACCTGGAGCGTGACTCGTGTACTCGCATCTGCTGTGCCAGACATCGATTGCAACCTTTGACTCGCTAATGTCTTCACTTTTCAAGTTGATTATTTGCTATGCCAGTATACAACATTCTGTACATTCATACTGTACATTCGCATAGATTGTAATGATGTATGAATGTAATGATTTGAATGTAATGATTTGAGTGCAACCAAAAAAGAAATAAAAAATGTTCAAATTGTTGACTGAAACTCTTCACTAACAATAGTGTAGGTAAAATATACCACATATTTTTGTAACAAATAACTACAGAACATTAGCTACGGCTAACTGAAAGCGGCTAAGAAAGTTTTCAATTGTATAATCATTGATATGGTAACGTTTTCTGTAAGGAGGAAGGAGTCTCGAGTCAGAGGTAAAGCTGTAACTCAATCATTTACATTTATGGTATTTAGCAGATTCCCTTATTCAGAGCGACATTTATCTCAATCACAGAACTGAGCAGCTACGAGGTTGGGGCCCTGCTCAGGGGCTTAAGAGTGGCAGCTTGGTGTGGCTGGGATTTGAACTCATAATCTTCTGATCAGAAGTCTAACATCTTAACCACTGAGCTTCCTTTTCCCCCTGTAGCATCGCAATCCTGTACCTTTGGGACACTTTGAGCCCACTGAAGTTAATTGACGTGTTGTTTTTTGGGCTCTAATGGTAATATTTTGTTTCATGAGATCCACTGGGAATCCCACAGTGGTGGAGGAAGTACACAAACCATGTATTTGAGTTGAAGTAGATCCACTCTAGTAAAATATGACCCCAGTAAAACTAAACTTTCACTTAAGTAAAACTGCAAATGTTTTTACCTTCAAATGTACTTAATTTTGCAAAAGAAATACGATTTATTATGACTGTTATGTTCATATTCTCATCTTTGCCTAATTAACTGAGTTGATGTGAAAAGACTCTAATGTGACTCTCAGCACACTGTTTTATTAATAAAATGATATTAATGACTCAAACACTGATTGAATTCTAAACATTTATCGTGAGCCTATATTTATAGGCTGATACTTCTTCTTCTTCTTCTTCTTCTTCTTCTTCTTCTTCTTCTTCCTGCCAGCCGAACCAACACGAGTTATTTCATCAAGAGTTCCAATTACTATTATATATTTTACACATTTCTAATACAAACCCATGACCACAAGCTTTTTTTTTTTTTTTAAGAGAAATAAATTTTTGAAATCATTAATGGTCATTTTATGGGTAGACTTGGCTAAAATCCAGATCACAAGCATCCAGATCACAACCATGTAGGTTCGAAATCCCCAAAAATATATGTTTAAAAGTTAGGAATTAATTTCCTATTTAATTGTGCAGCAAAAAAAAACAACAAAAAGGAGAATTGTTTTGTCTTTTCCCATTTTGTTTACTCTGTGAGTGTCTGTGTCATGGCTAATTGTTTTTTTCCCTCTTTTGCAGATGTCATGTGCGGAATAAAACATGCCCGAAGAACCAAAGCTGGAGCAATGGCTTATGCAGATGTGTGGCTCTTCCTGACACGCTCTTTCCCCGGCAGCACTCGGGTAAGCGCAACCGCACGTGTTTACGATCTGTGTGTGTTAAAAACGTGTGTTGCATTCGACATACTTCCCACGCTCGAACTCACACACACACACACACACACACACACACACACCATCGACTGTAAAACGCGGTCTGGGCTGTGTACTACTGCGTCTCTCGAAACCGTTAACCGCGAAAGCCAAACATGTCAGGGGCTCCTCGGGGGACGTGACTGTGCACAGCACGTGTCAACAAAGCAGACCTGAAATAATACTGCTCGAGTCCTGCAAGTGCCGACTGACGCTTTAGGAACCATAATATTTAGCAAACCCTAGAACCTGGTAGGCCCTGCTCCTGTGTGGTAATGCGAGGGCAGGGGGCATGAACTCATCAATACATCATAGACACAAACACACACACAGTCATATTCACTTATATTTTATAATTCCGTTTTCTTCCCCTCTCTCTCTCTCTCTCTCTCTCTCTCTCTCTCTCTCTCTCTCTCTCTCTCTCTCTCTCTCTCTCTCTCTTTCCCTCATTTTCTCACCCGTAATGTTCTTCTCTGTTTTTTTCTCTGTAGTGGGGTCATGCCTTATGTGATAGATAGATAGATAGATAGATAGATAGATAGATAGATAGATAGATAGATAGATAGATAGATAGATAGATAGATAGACAGACAGACAGACAGACAGACAGACAGACAGACAGACAGACAGACAGACAGACAGACTGACTGACTGACTGACTTTTCCAGCCATATGTGCTTTTTTCTCCAAACTGTAAGTGCAAACCTGAAGGTACACAATTGTATCAAAAGTCTTTGGATGCAGTACCATTAAATTTTCTCTTCACATTAACTTCAAAATCCAAACCTGTTCCAGCATGGCAATGCCCACAATGTGCACAAAGCCAGCTCCATGAAGATGTTTTACACGGGTTGGAGTAGAACATCTCCTGCTATAGAGCTCTGATCTCAACCCTATTGAACACTTTTGGAATGAATGTGAACGCTGACTGCACCCCAGACCTCCGCACCTTCTCACCTACATCACAGTACCCGCCTTTACTAACATCTTGTGTCTAATGAACACAAATGTCCACAAGCAGACTCCAAAATCTTGTGGAACATCTCAGAAGAGTGGAGGAAATTATAAGAGCAAATTGGGACTAAATGTGGGATGTGAAAGCTCAAAAAGCACATACCGTATTTATGACCAGGTGCCCGCAAACTTTTTTATTATTATAGTACTACAATTTAGGATTGACAGGTAGAAAGGCCACACCTTCTTTATTTTGACAGAAGGCTGAATGTCTCAGAAGTCAAGGTTTACTTCTTATGACCTACAAATGTGTACATGGAGTCCACGCCTCCTTCTCCATAGCTTAGGTTTGTCCCTCCTTTAGTGGGCGTGGTCTGTTTAGAAGTCACACCTTCTTCCTTCAGCCCCTGGACCATTTCACCACACTGTTTCAGCGTACATGAATTATACATCATAACGACAGGTCAAACGAAATGAATCTGCTAAATGTTTTCAATGTTACGATCGAGGCGCTCGATTTCATCCCTGTTCACAAGTGCATAAAAAAGATCTGATAACATCTCGTACACGGCTCAGTTCTCAGCCCTGTCTCAGGAGCTCTGCCCTCCACATACCGTACTCGCAAACACTCACGCTAGCAACGCTCTCACCTTACCACACATGCTTACAGCTCGTAATAGCGATCATCCATCATTCCAGCGGAGCTGTAAGCTTTCTATATGCACGTAGCGGTAAACAGCGATGGCGGATACTCCCTCAGAGTAGCAGTGCACTTTCAGGATCAGATAAAGAGAGCAGACTGGAGTGCGCATTGGAGTCATATTCATCAATCTGTCTCAATCTTTCTCTTTTTCCCTCTCATAGCATGGAGAATTCCATATATGGAGCGTACATTATGTGTATACGTGCAGTAAATGGAAGTGAATCCTTTTTGCTTGTACTCCTTTTGTACTTCCATGCAGTTTCCTATTAAAAAAGTCTTTCGATTTGTCTCTTCCGCTGACAAATTCTCACTGCTGATTGGTCAGGAAGCCTGGATGACCCTGTATAACCCCTTATATTCTAGAAACTTGTCTGTACAGCAGGCTCTCTCAATTTGTAGATTACAAAATTGCTGATATGAGTAAGTTTGTTTGTTAGGAGAACCTGTTTAGAATCATTACAATGATTGAAAAAAGAGGCTGAATTTCTTCTGTACAGCAGCTATGAAATTGGACAGAGATCAAACAGGATTCACACTTTTACTCTACTGTATTAGTGTTTGTCAGTTTCCTGGTTGTTCGTCCATTTTCAGAAATTGTAACTCTGTGTCTTGCTGTCTGTTGTCAATTGAAAATCAAGATTCACCTTTGACCTGTTTTAGAGAACTGGGCGATCATTGGTTGATCTGATGCCCTTCACTCGCCTTTATTAGTGACGTTCAAGATTTACACACACAATTTATTAATTCAGTACACATTTACAAAAGAAAAGTTGAAAAGAAATGTGAACTTGACACATTCTGACACCTGGTTTAACAATTTTGCATTCAATGAACTGATGCCGAGATGTTTTGGGGGTTGAAACTATTCAGGTGAGAACCAGTACAATATATTTTGATTAACATGAAGATAAACAATCGATAAGCAGACAATTGTACAGTGAAAGTGTGAATCTTGTTCGGTCTTTCGCAATCGATATTCCACATAGCTTTTGTAAGAAATCCAATGTGTAGCAGTTTGTATAAATTGATTCGAGAAATGCACTTAAAGGTTCGCAAATATTAAGGATGATTAAAGAAATGCTCCAAAGCAACTGAGAAAAGCTGTAAATGTGAAACCCTAGAATCAGATTCATCAGTTATTCGTGTCAGTTTGCGTCTCTGCCACTACAATGTATTGTGTTTACTTCAAAAAAAACAACAACAACACAAAGCAGACATCATGTTTGGTCTGCCTCCAGATTTAAAAGACAAACATCTGTTTGGAGGACAGTTTGGAGGGAACGCTTTTCACAGTGAGGAGCATTACAGGAATGCTAAACTGTTTATGATGTCGGAAAAAAGTGCACTTCTCTGTATTTGTGAATGCGTACGAGAGTTCAAGAGACACACCATCTAAAAATGTTTATGCCTCCGAATAATGAAATGGGATTTAACCACTTTATCAGGAATGTTAATGATAAACCCACTGGCCCCGCGTGCAGTCGTGGATCTTCGTTGCAGATGTGGATATTTATGGCAGTACTTGATTATTTATCCAGTCAATTAAAACGTCATGAATCACAAACAGGACACGTTCCTTCCCATTGCACTGGATTTGTCGCTTCTCGTTGTTCCTCTTTTTATATGTATATAAATATAATGAGATATAATATATAACATATATATATATATATATATATATATATATATATATATATATATATATATATGTGTGTGTGTGTGTGTGTGTGTGTGTGTGTGTGTGTGTGTGTGTGTGTGTGTGTGTGTGTGTGTGTATATGTAATCTAATGTAATGTAATCTGTTTTGTTTATTATAACTATATAGAAGCCGAATTCAGTGTATTTACATGTAAAAGTGTAGTTTATAAAATGCAAAAGACAGATAGCAAGTTTAACTAGATTTCATTATGACATTTTAAAGCTTGCCGGATTTCTCCTTTGAACAAATTCACTCGTTTGTTTTTTTCTTTCTGTTAAAGAAAAATAAAATAAAAATACAATATGAAAGATTTTAAATGATAATTTCAGATGGCAAAGTTGACAACCATGCTTAAAAAAAACACTTTTTGTTCAGTTGTGAAGATATAAGCATCTAGAATATAACTAATTACATTTTATATAATAATTATGATATATGCATAAATTAAATGTTTTAATCGAATCATCACGATGTCGCGGGTAAACCGATTGCGTGACCTGATGCTCGGGAGTCAGATCCAGATCCAGTGCGACATTCGCCGAACTTACACACAGTTTACACAATATCACTTCATTAAACTACACCATTTTTACATGATGAGGATTATAGAGTTTTTACTCACCGTGCTGATGTTTCACCTTCATGTTTTCTTTTCATGTGCATCGCTGTGGTACTTTCATGCCACACAAGCTTTGCTTTGCATAACTTTCAGGTACAGTTTTCTTTGTTGCGTTTAATATAAAATGCTCTCACTCCTTGTATGACTTGGGATGCACACTTTTTCATGCTGCTGGTTGACCCTGTACTGTCTGGCATTTTCCCAAGTGCCGGTGTTCTCTTACCGTCACGCAAACCCAAAACTTGAGCAGCCCAACAAATCAATAACGGCATTCTTTGACGACGAATTTCAGTATCGATTATTAACGATTTTATCGATTAGTTGTTGCTGCTTTAATTACATCATTTAAATGAAGATTTTTTTATATTTATTTATTTACATTCTTTTTTTCTTTATTTGTATTTTTGTGTGTCTTATATGAACAAAGGTTTGTGGACACCTGAGCATACGATTGCTATGTTCTACTTGAACATCCCATTCCATATTTAGTCCTCATTTTCTGTTTTAATAATCTTCTACTCTTCTGGGAGGATGGAGATAATGGAGATGATGGAGATCGAGATGGAGATGAAAATGTCGGGGGTATATTTTTGAGTGTGTTTATGGAGATTTGTGGATTTGAGCTCTACAGCAGGAGATCTTCTACTTCAACATCCCATGGAAAGCAGATCTTCATGGAGCTGGTTTTGTGCACAGGGGTATTATCATGATGGAACAGGTTTTGGGTCTCCTAGTTCAAGTGAAGGGACATTTTAATGCCGCAGATACAAAGACGTCCTGTACAATTGTGTTATTTGTTATAATGTTTTATTTATATTAAAAACTAAACTAGAAAAAAAAATGTTCATTGTGAGAACACCAGGCTAACATTGGCTTTGTTCTCCTTTTTCTCTCTAAAGACCCAATCGAGCAGGACTTCTGCGGTCCCAACAAAGAGCTGGACGAGGAGACGTGTCGTTGTGTATGTCGAAAAGACTTGACGACGGCGGGCTGCGGGCCGAAACGTCACCTGGACAAGAACACCTGTCAGTGTGTTTGTAAAACTCAGCCGAGATCCTGCAGCCCTCATCACATCTTCAACAAGGACACGTGCCAGTGCAGCTGCAACAAAGTGTGTCCCAGCACTCACCCACTCAACCGCACCAAGTGTGCATGCGAGTGTAACGAGTCTCATAGCAAGTGCTTTCTCCGGGGGAGGAGGTTTCAGCCGGCAACATGCAGGTGAGACTCAAGGGGTTTCGCTTCAGACTAAGTCTTAATCTTGAATGTACTAACCTCGGCGCACGTACCAGAATCAGAGACTTACCTGTAATCAAGACAATGAAAAGTCAAGGTGTGTCAAGGAGGTGTGGCTTGTGTGTCAGTATCAGTGGAGGAGGTGTGGCCTGCATAGCAGTATCAGTAAAGTAGGTGTGGCCTGCATGGCTATATCTGTGAAGGAGGTGTGACATGTGTTAGTACTAGTGGAGAAGGTGTGGCCTGCATAGCAGTATCAGTGAAGGCGTGGCCTGTGTGTGTCAGTTTCAGTGTAGGGGGTGTGGCCTGTGTGTCAGTTTCAGTGTATGGGGTGTGGCCTGTGTGGCAATATAAGTAAAGGAGGTGTGACCTGTGTGGCAGTATCATTGAAGGAGGTGTGGCTCGTGTAGCAAATCAGTATAGGAGGTGTGGCCTGTGTGGCAGTATCAGTGAAAGAGGTGTGGCCTGTGTGGCAGTATCCGTAAAGGAGGTGTGGCCTGTGTAGCAATATCAGTGAAGGAGGTGTGGCCTGTGTGTCAGTATCAGTGAAGGAGGTGTGGCCTGTGTGTCAGTTTCAGTGAAGGAGGTGGGCCTGTGTGTCAGTTTCAGTAAAGGAGGTGTGGCCTGTCTGTCAGTATTAGTGAAGGAGGTGTGGCCTGTGTGTCAGTCTTATTTAAAGTCGCAGTCATTTTGAAAAAAGAGAAATCATGTTTAGGACTTAAGGATTTTTCACACACACACACACACACACACACACACACACACACACACACACACACACACACACACACACACACACACACACACACACACACACACACACACACACACCTGCTCCTGGCCAGTAGCTAAATTCCTTCATGATTAAGTGAGTCACGAATGTTGATTGTGAGAACCACCTGTTTAAACTCTTTCCATTTGGGTTTAATCTACCAAAGCTTTTTAGTCAGTAGTAAGTGTATGCTTGCGTGTGTGCGTGCGTGTGTGTGTGTGTGTGTGTGTGTGTGTATTGGCTGCAGCTGGCCACATGCTGTTAAGGAAGAACAACAGGAGAAATTTTTGTGAAAATGAAGGAACACAGCAACGGCCTGCTGAACACATTTGAAGTCTCGGCTGCAAGGCCGTGGAATCAGACTATTTTCTTCTGAAATGCTTTTGCGAAACTAACAGGGTTGAACTGCACTGCTCGAAGTGAGGAACATCTGCTTAAACTCTCTCTACATTTGTTTTTGATCTGCTGGAGATTTTGAGTTGCCTTTATTTGCTTGCCTGTTCTTTGTGTGGTTCAGGATTGAACTCTGGAATATTCACATATTTTTATATTTATTTTTTGTGTACGTAACAAAGTGCTTTCTGCGGTACTGTAGATCCATTTAGATCCAGTAGAAATAAATGATCCAGCGAGTAATTTTTTTCCAGACCTCACAGACACACAAAATATAGAATTCAAAATATATCAGTTTTACATTTATAAAAGAAACTTGCAATACAGTAGAATCATGATGATCGTGATGATGAGGATTATAATGATTTTATGAGAACAATTATAATGGTGAAAATTGTGAGTATCACTACCATCATCATCATCATCATCATCATCATCATCATCATCATCATCACCACTACCATTATCATCACTACAATCATCATCACCATCATCAACATTATCATCATCACCATCATCATCATCAACATCACTACCATCATCATCATCATCATCATCACTACAATCATCATCACCATCATCATCAGCATCATCATCACCATCATCATTACCATCATCATCATCATCACTACCATCATCATCAATACCATCATCATCACTACCATCATCATCATCACTACCATCATCATCATCACTACCATCATCATCATCACTATCATCATCATCATCATCATCACTACCATCATCATCATCATCATCACTACCATTATCATCATCATTACTACCATTATCATCACTACCATCATCATTATCACTACCGCCACCATGATGGTGGCGGTAGTGATGATGATGATGATGAAGATGATGATGAAGATTGTTGATGATGATGATGATGATGATGATGATGATGATGAGTATGATGATGATTAGTATGTTGTTGATGATTGTGATTAAGATGATGATAGTGATGCTAGTGATGATGATGATGATGATGATGATGATGATGATACGGATGATGATAGTGATGATGATAATGGTGATTATAGTGATGATGATAATAGTGAAGATGATAATGATGATGATAGTGATGATGATGATGATGATAGTGAAGATGATAATGATGATGATAGTGATAAAGATGATGATGATAGTGATGATGATAGTGATGATGGTGATGATAGTAGTGATAAAGATGATGATGATGATGATGATGATGATGATGATGATAGTGATGATGATAATGGTGATAGTGATGATGATGATGATAGTGAAGATGATAATGGTGATGACAGTGATGATGATGATAGTGATGATGGTGATGATGATAGTGATAAAGATGATGATGAGCGTGATGATGATAGTGATAAAGATGATGATGATCGTGATGATGGTGATGATGATAGTGATAAAGATGATGATGATCGTGATGATGATAGTGATAAAGATGATGATGATGGTGATGATGATAGTGATAAAGATGATGACGATGATGATAGTGATGATGATGTTGACGATGATGAAGGCTCTTGTGCTGATATAAGCATGTGAATAATTGCTCTGAAAGCAGATCTGTCTGAGCAGCATGTTGAGATTGTACAGAGGTAAATAGCAGTGCAGTGATTTAAGATTTTGTACGTTATGTGAGGGTCATAAGTATAAATCCCACCTCTGCTACGCTTAAACAAGGCCTTAACCCGCAACTGCTCGGTGGTGTAATGAGATAAGACACTCTGGATAAGATTATTTGGCAAATACCATAAATGTAGTTAAAGAGTGAGGATAGAAAGCTGGGCAGACTAAAGCACCGCTGCATCACTAAAGCACCGCTGCATCACTAAAGCACCGCTGCATCACTAAAGGCTGTCACAAAGATTAATACGAAACTCATTGAGGTGGATTTTTGGATTTTTCTCTATTTGAGCAGGACACCATCATTATAGTAGAGGGAAATATATTAAAGGCTTCAATCACATTTCCACATGCTGATAATGTGTGTGTGTATGTTTGTGTGTGTGTGTGTGTGTGTGTGTGTGTGTGTGTGTGTGTGTGTGTGTGTGTGTGTGTGTGTGTGTGTGTGTGTATAATAAATCTGCACATGTCACTCATCTGTGCTTCACAGATTAATAACATTTTAGATCCTATTCAAGGTAAACCACAGAACCACAGAAATGTCTTTAGTTAACGATCATGAAGATGGGAACAGCGTCAGTCTACACCCGTGGTTTTTTTTTCCACGTTCAATGAAAGTGCTTGCGGATGCCATAGAGTCAGACGCATTCTCACCAAGAAAAATAGGTTCTGCTTATTCTGACTCCAAATGCCACCTTATTTCTCTATTTACCCTCAAATATTTTTAGCTGATTAAGCACAAAATCTCCACAAAATCTAGTGGAACATCTTCCAAAAAGGTTCTATCAAGAGTAAATAGGAACTTAATGTAGAATTGGATGTTCAAAGAACGCATAAAAATCTCATGGTCAGGTGTCAGGGGTTGATTAAAAAGACATTCAGCTACTGTAGGTGAGAAGGTGAGGAGGCCTGGGGGTGCAGTGAGCGTTCACATTCATCCTAAAGGTGTTCACTAGGGTTTAGAGCTCCAAGCAGGAGATCTTCTACTCCATTCCATGTAAGGCAGATCTTCATGGAGCTGAGTTTGTCCACCAACATTGTCATGCTGGAACAGGTTTGAGTTCAAGTGAAGGGAAGATCCAAAGACGTTTCAATTGTGACGTTTCAATTGTGTCCTTCCAAAAATTGTTGTAAAACCTTGGGGAAGAAGCACATGTGACTGGAAAGTCACGTGTCCCAATACTTTTGCTCATATAGCGTATATAGTTTAGGTTCAGGAAAAGTTCAAATACAATGAGGGAGGCGGTGAAAACTAATAAAATTTGACCAACGGTTTGGTAATGCAACAATTTGGTGTTTTGAAACTCATCCCTGTCTTTTCTCTTTCTCTTTCTCAGCTGCTACCGGCTGCCATGTCCTGGAGACCCCAGAAAGCGAGAGTGCGAGGAGGGATTTTACTTCAGCGAGGAAGTGTGTCACTGCATCCCCAACTACTGGAGGAGATTGGATTAGCCCACGCGAACCTAGCAGCTAACAGTGCTAAAAGAAGCGCAGAGATGCTAACAGAAGCAGCCTTCATGGTGCCTGCTGCTAATCAGACTCCCTTTTGCTAGCACGGACTAGCAAATCAACACATGGGGACTCGTTTAATAAAAAAATAAAGACTTTTGATTGTAGCCCCAAATATCAGACACAGGGGAGCGAGCTTACTTCGAACTTTAAAGAGGCTGGAGCTGTATTATTTTCTACATCTTTTTTTTTTTTTTTTTTTTTTTTTTTACTCATTATTTGTCAGATATTGATTCTATATAATTTATTGCCACTAAAAAAAATTCTTTCTTTTTTGTGCATAGTGATTTTGAACCTTCACAAAGGAAATACACTGTGATCAATATTTTTGTATCATGTGAAGTCCAGTAAAATAAATAATTAAATAAAGTATAAAGTTGTATCATATATTGTTAATTTATTTGTAATTAATAAATACTATATCATTAATGATAGAAATAACTTTTCTATTATCCAGGGATAGTACAGATATTAGATTATTAAATAAATTTAACAGAAAAAAAAATATGTATCAAAAATATTTTAGATTTGGTGCATCCACAAAACAATTGTATCAGTGCATCAGGACATCATTTTATGATAACAAACAAAAGGCTTGAACACAGTTTACAGAACTGGATATGAGACACACTCCAGGGACAGGTGATGGGAAAGTCTTATAAAGAACCAAATATTTCTGGAACACTTATAAAAATGTAGAAATAGTTTTAGACCTCTTATTAATCATTATGGAGTTACAGAATGCTTATAAAGAAATAAAGAGTTTTGGAATATCTCTGAAGAAATCTAGAGTAATGGAACTCTAGAAGAGCTCTGGAACGCCTATGAAGATTCAACAAGTTTCACAAGAACGTTTAGCAAAAATAACTATTTTGAGGAATTATGAAATATGGCGTTATGAAATGAAAAGTTCTGGAAATCCTCTAATGAAACCTGGTGTTCAGGATTAATAAAGAGTTGCAGCCCATTTAGAAAGAAGGAGATACATAACACTTGATGGCAAACAAAGTGTTCTGAAACTCTTACACAGAAACCAAAGAGTCATGGAAAGCTGAGGAAGAGTTTCTGACTGCTTATAAAGAAAAATAGTGTTGTGTTATTGAGTATGAAGAAAAAAAGGGGGGGGGGGGATTTGTAATGCCTAATAAAGAAGAAGAAGAAGAAGACAAAGAGTTTCTGGATGCTTTCTGGATAGATAGAAAGAAAGAGTTCTGGAACTCGTGAGAAGAAATGAAGAGTTTTGGATGTCTATGAAGAAATACTTGCAGGGTTTTAATGAAGAAAGAAGGAGGTATAAAATTAATGTGAGGAAATAAAGAGTAATGGAACTTGTACAAAGAAATGAACAGTAATGGGACGCTGAGATGAAAAAAGTCTCTGAATAAATATGAAGAAATAGGAGTTACAGGATGCTTATGAAGTAAGAAATAAGGAGTTACCGAAACCTTATAACGAAATAAGGCTTTGTGGAATAATTACAAAGCAATACACAATTACAAATCTACAGTTTAGAAAGTAAAATTGTTCCTCTTCTGGATGGAAACGTTCATTTCTTCACCCTTCATTTCCAGGAATGGTTCTTGCAGTGAAAAGGCAATTAATATTATGATGGTGCGTGTGTGTGTGTGTGTGTGCATGTGTGTGTGTGTGTGTGTGTGTGTGTGTGTGTGTACACGGAGGGTAAATTCATGTTATTATGTGTTAGTGTTTCATCAGGTGGGTTCCTGTTCTCCATTTCATTTCATTTTTATTTCAGTTCATTTTTATTTGTATAGCTCTTTTAATAATGTACAATGTCTCAAAGCAGCTTCTACAGTGGGTTTAACCCAACACACACACACACACACGCACACACACACACACTTGCACACTGAGTTTAAATGTGGAGTCACACCACATTCATTCATGTCTTACATCTGGAGTGTATTAAGAGTACATCAACTTTCTCTCTCTCATATACATGTATATTTATAACCTCACACAGTTTTACAGAGACTTTGAACTCCTGACTTCTCATACACTGGCTGTGACCCTTCTACTCCACGCTCATACTGGAAAAGGTTCTTTGTATAATTATTGGGTTCTTAAAAGATTCTTCTTGAAGCTTTGTTTCGATACAACCCTCTGTTATAGGGTTCTACAAAGAAATGTAACAACTTTCAGAGGGATACTGGAGAATACACATGAAGATTGTAAGTGTACATCAGCACATTGAACTGCTCAATCAATCATGGGCTTTTGATGACATTATCTAGTCCTTCCAAATCCTTGAATCACATGTCAGATCCTCTAAGCCCCTCCTACACCCTCTAAAATCTCTTCCAAATACTCTAATCACATCCCAAGTCATCTAAGCCCCTCCCATGTACTCTAAGCCCCTCCCACATTATATAAGCCCCACCCATACCCTTTAAATTCCCTTCCAAATACTCTGCATCCCAAGTCATCTAAGCCCCTCCCACATCATATAAGGTAATATTTTTATTACCTTCCAATTACTTTAATCACATCCCAAGTGCTCTAAGCCCCTCCTACACAATTTAAGCCCCTCCTACACCCTTTACATTCCCTTCCAAATACTCTACATTCCAAGTCATCTAAGCCCCTCCTACATTATCTAAAGTCCCCTTCAAATCCTTGAACCCCTTCTGTCTTTTAAATTCTTGCACATCCTATAAGCCCCGCCCAAATCTTATAAGTCCCTCCTATATAATATACATCCTATTACAACTTAATCACTTCCAATTGCTCTAAAACCATCTCACCTTCTACAAGATGTTCTTACATCTTTTAAGTCATCCTACGGCATTTAAGCTCATCTTGCATTTTTTCCTATTATATAATTTTTTTTTTTCCCCACAACAGATAAACCTCATTCAAATCACCAATCACCAATCACCAAATCAATCAAGTTTCATTTCTATAACCTATAAGTTATTACCCTGTAAGTTTTCCTAAATTTTTAAGATCGTCATACAATCTTTAAGTCCCTCCCATAACCTGTATGTCCCTTCCTCATACTCTAAACCAGCGGTACCCACGGACCGGTTTTGTGCCACGGACCGGTTTAATGTCAGACAATATTTTCATGGACCAGCCTTTAAGGTGTGGCAGATAAATACAACAAAATTAAAATGATACGACTATAAAAACTGGTATTTTCTAAATATATTAATAAACGTGAATCCGGTAATTTTCCAAAATAAAACATCGTTCAGAATCAAATCATAAATAAAAAGGAAATAATGTAAGTTATGTATTCTTTCTGTGCGGCCCGGTACCAATTGACCCACGGACCGGGGCCGGTCCTCGGCACAGGGGTTGGGGACCACTGCTCTAAACCACTCCCACATCCTACAGTCATCCTACATCATTTAAGCTCATATTCCTATCTTTCCACAACCTTCTAAGCTCCTCAAACATTCTCTATATACTGTATCATATATGACTGATATATCTTATATTCTTTTATCTTATCTTATTTTAACTATTAATCCCCTCCCACATATTTTAACTTTTCCTACTATGTCCTATAGATCCCTCCTTTATTCTTTAAGCTGTTATACTTTTTTAAACCCATCACACAATCTTTATGTCCCTCCCATAACTTCTAACCCCTTATCCACACTCCCAAAATTGTAAGGTCCTCACATTTCCATGAAGTCAGTCCTACATTTTTCAAGTCCCCCTCCTTGATCCTTGATTTTCCTTGATCTCCCCCCACACACATATCTCAAATCATATAATCCAAGACACCTTCCCTCACATCCTATAAATCATACTACATCTTTTAAGCATTCCCAAATCTGACAGTCCCTCCCACTTCCTTGAAGCCGCTCCCACATCTTACAAGTCTTACAAGTCCCTTCTAAATCCTCTATGTACCCCTCACAACCTCTGAAACCAACCCACATCCTCCAAGACCCTGGCCCCTTACATGCTCCAAGTTATCTTACATCTTTTAAGATGTTCTATTTCTTTGAAGCCAACCTACATCTTCAAAGACCCACCTAGGCCTTTATGTACCCCCATACACCCTCTAAAACCATCACGCATCCTCCAAGCACATCTCACATCCTTTAAGTCATCCTACATTTTTTATGATCATCCCACAATTTTTAAGTTCCTTAAACTTTCTTGAAGCCAGTCCTACATCTTACAAGTTCCTCCTAGGTCCTCTATGTACCCCCACAACCTCTAAACCTAACCCACATTCTTCAAGACCCCACCCACCTCTTATCATCTAAGTGATGATAAATCTTTTAAGCCCATCCTACAATCTCCACCCACTTTCTTAAGTCACTCCTCCTGCATCCTCTATGCCTCCCCGCAACCTCTAAACTCCTCCGACATCCACTGAGTCGCTCCCACATATTTGAAAGACTTCCCAAATTGTATATATCTGTCAAGCCCCTCCCACAATTCCTTAAACCCCTCCTACATCACCTTTCATATCCTGTATGTTACAGGTGCTAATTTTCAGACATTACTAATGTTTAAAATATCCAATTATCCAAAACCCATACAAGTTTTAGGAAAACACATGACCTTAATGACAACTTTATTGATCCTAAGAGGGCAATGTTTTGTTCCTGACCTGGTTCTCAGACTGCTTTTATTGGCTTTTGGGATGAAGAAGAAAGAATTGCGTTTACATTTTACAGCAATCATGTCATTCCAGGCCTCAGATTCGCGTTTCGGTGTTTGAACCGAAGAGGAAATGAATAGCAGCCGTGTCTAAACAAACTTATGCTG
Source organism: Silurus aristotelis (assembly GCF_946808225.1). Taxonomy (NCBI): domain Eukaryota; kingdom Metazoa; phylum Chordata; class Actinopteri; order Siluriformes; family Siluridae; genus Silurus; species Silurus aristotelis. The sequence goes on along the minus strand of NC_139577.1, from coordinate 32,943,166 downwards.
TTTCCCAGAGTGATGACACTCCACTTACTGAAGTCTGAACAAATGTTTACAAGAAACACACATCAAAATTTACAAGGTAAAGTACAGGAATAAAAAGTAGTAATGTACATGCGTGATATAGTTACAGAAATGTCATATGTCAGAAATGTACACGTATCTGTAAATCCGTAACATCTGGAAGACTGAGTGACCTGAGAATAGTCCAGTATCAGACACCTGGCTTCAGTTATCTTCTCCTTTAACACATTTCCCTGCAATAGACATTACACTACGGCAATTCTTGTGGCCTGATCTTCTCTCCACGTGACCTTCAGATTGCTCATGTTATATTTGTAACTACTTCAAGATAAAGAATATCTACAATAATATCATTGTAATAGCCTGTGCAAATTTTGTCAGAAAATTAGGATGAGCACCTGACAGGGTGTTTATGTCTACTAACTAGAGAATAAAAATGCAACAACGTTGATTAAAGTGACACGGCACTAAAACTTAAACACCATTAAGCCAAATAGAACTGAAAGGAGCACCAGTATGTGCAATGTGACTGTACAATAGGTTAGGCTTTTTATACATTTATCTATCTGGACCTCCTCTTTTCCTTCTTATTTCATAATCCTGTTCCTTCTATATGCATTCTGATGACATTTTTCTTTCACCTAACTTCATTATATTGTTTACATACATGTTGTGCTACGATTTTTAGATCCATGTTGAACATTGTGATTTGGAACAATCTTATAAGATTGCAGAATATGATTATAAGATTGCATTAATGCCTGTGGAATGGGCAGCTTACACATTTGGAAAGGCTTCATCAATGCTGAATGGTTTATACAGGTTTTAGAGCAATAAATGCTTCCATTCTGAAAATGTCCTGTTTAGGGAAGCCTGCGCATAAGTAAGCAAGACAATGCTAACTGCATACTGCACTTATTACAATAGCATGACTTTGTAGTAGAAAAGTCTGGGTGCTGAACTGACCTGCCTGCAGTCTAGACCTTTCACCATTTAAAAAACATTTGGTGCATCATAAAACAAAAAATACAACAAAGGACACCCAGAACTGTTGAGCAGCTAGAATGCTGTATCAGACACATATGGGACAACATTTCTCTCCCAAAAATTTCCAGATGAAAAGGGACAGGAGACGTGATGCTGCATTTCTCCTTCCAAACTTTTTGAGACGTATTGCAGCCTTCAAGTTCAAAATGACTTTATTTTTCCTGCAAATGGTACTTACTGTATATATTTTCAGTTTAAACATTTGATTTATTTCACCGTTTTGTTGTGAATAGAATGTGTGAAATAGAAATGCATCTCAACTTACTATAATGCTGAATCACTGTGAAGGGGTCAGAAGGGGTCATTTTAAAAAATGCAGTGAATAATGTAAATAAAATAAACATTAAAAAGACTTTTATTCTGTACCAACTGATCGACGGCCCAGTACTGGACTGAGGCCTGCTGGTTGGTGAGCCATGCCCTAGACCTACACCAGATGTTCTGAAAACATTTCTGGCAAGCTTTCCCCAAATTAATTCCTTAATTGAGGAAAAAAGTAAAATTTAAATTAAAACATATAAAACAAAAAAACATTCTATACCTCCTGTATCTTTTATAATTATTAACTAATAAACACAATACATAATCAGGAACATCCATGGTATTTACCCATACAAGTCTTTTTTTATTTTAATCTAGGTGTCCTGATTTTCTTCTGAACACCTTTTTCTGAACACCTACCAAAGACTGAGTTAATCAGAAAATCAAGGAGGCCCATGTTGGCTGTGGTTCCTCACTGGGCTAGATGAAGAGTGAGTTTATTTTCTTATCTGATTGTGAGGTCTGGCTCTTGTCCTGCTTTTGGAGTATAAAAAAATCTTTGCTTCTTCTATATCACAGTGGATTTCAGCAGACAGTTTGGTTAAATATACAGTGTGTGTCAGAGCGTGCTTCCATCTCAATGGCCTTTCAATCTTCTACACATTTTTAAACTGCAAACAAAAGGAATGTACACACTGTTAAACATTCATATCATTTACATTTACAGTGAATATTCTTAATAAGAGCAACGCCCAAAACTCTTCTGCCAAGCAGAAAAAAAGTTTTTTTTTCTCTTAAATTTATTTTTTCACAGTTTTAAACAGGTAGATGTTTCTATATCTATGTGTTACATTTCTTCCTTATCACTCAGACAAATGCTTCCAACCTTTAGCATCACTGGAACTCTCTGATAACCAAGTTGTGAGTGTGAGATGATCGACCAGCCTGGGAAACAATCTCTACATCTTCTGATGCTCTTACAGGCCATAAATCATGTTTGGTGTCGGACAAGAACATGTTGAGAAGGTCGCTGTTTCGGAGCTGGACATCCTGGGAAGTTTAGCTACGCTGCTGTCAGTCATAATTTCAAGATGAGAGGCTAAGAGCTAGAACTCGACTGACCACAAACCACTAGTGGTTTGGCAAGCAGCTGCTTGTTTGGTGTCACTGATTATTTATTAAGGGTTTAAGATGCACTAAAGAAACCCAGCCATTAGGGTTGCACAAGCCAGTGCACTCTTAGTGCTGGTCCCAAGCCCGGATAAATGGGGAGGGTTGCGTTAGGAAGGACATCCAGCGTAAAACATGTGCCAAATCAAATATGCGGATCACAAATTAGACTTTCATGGGAGATTGATCTTGGAAATGGTTACCTACGATCGCCACAGGTATCGATAGCCAACAGGGTACCGGTGGAAATTGGGCTACTGGAAGGAGGAGAAGGAGAGGAGGAAGACGTTTACAGAGATGGCAGGGAAAGGAGAAATGTAGGAGAGTAGAGGTTTGGGTGGGTACTTTAAATGTCGGTACTATGACTGGTAAAGGGAGAGAGATAGCTGACCAAGTGAAAAGGGAGTGAACCAGGAACATTGGAGGTGGGTTTAAACTGTTCTATCATGGTGTGGATGGAAAGAGAAATGGTGTAGGGGTGATTCTGAAGAAAGAGTACAGTAAGAGTGTAATAAAGGTGAAGAGAGTTTCTGATAGGGTGATGAACGTGAAGCTGGAAGTTGAAGGCGTGATGATAAATGTCATCAGTGTCGATGCTCCACAAGTGGGTTGCGAGATGAAGGAGAAGGAAAAATGTAGAAGGTAGAAGGTGTACCTAGAAATGAAAGATTGCTGATTGGGGCAGACTTTAATGGGCACGTAGGTTAAGGGAACAGAGGTGATTAGGAGTTGATGGGTAGGTATGTCTTTAAGGAGAGGAATGTGGAAGGGCAGATGGTGGTAGATTTTGCTAAAAGGATGGAAATGGCAGTGGTGAATACGTATTTTAAGGAGAAAGAGGATCATAGGGTATACGACGTATAAGAGTGAAAAAAGGTGCACACAGGTGGACTATGTTCGATGTAGGAGATGCAACCTGAAGGAGATTGAAAACTGTAAGGTGTTGGCAGGGGACAGTGTAGCTAGGCAGCATTGGATGGTGGTCTGTAGGATGGTTTTGGAGGTGAAGAAGAAAAGGAGGAGAGTGAGGACTGAAAGAAGAATAAGATAGTGTAAACTGAAGGAGGAAGTGTGTGTAGTGTGAGATTCAGGGAAGAGGTCAGATTAAGATCGGCAGAGAGATGAGAAAAGTAGGCAGTAGAACAAGGAGATGCGGCAACAGGTAAAGAGGGATGTGGCGAAAACCAAGGAAAAGCCATATGAGGAGCTGTGGGAGAAGTTGGACACTAAGGAAGGGGAAAAGGATTTGTACCGATTGGTCAGGCAGAGGAACCGAGCTGGGAAGGATGTGCTGCAAGTTACAGCAATAAAGGATGGAGATGGAAATGTGTTGACTAGTGAGGAGAGTGTGTTGAGAATATGGAGGGAGTATTTTGAGCAGCTAATGAATGAGGAATAAAAGGAAAATGAGAGAGAGAGAAGGTTAGATGGTGTGGAGTTGGTGAAGCAGGAAGTGGATAGGATTAGTAAGGAGGAAGTGAGAACAGCGATTAAGAGGATGAAGAGTGGAAAGTCGGTTGGACCAGATGGCATACCTGTAGAAGCATGGAGATGTTTAGGAGAGATGCAGTGGAGTTTTTTAACCAGATTGTTTACCAAGATTTTGGATGGTAAAAGGATGCCTGAGGAATGGAGAAGGAGTGTGCTGGTACCGATCTTTAAGCATAAGGGAGATGTGCAGACCTGCAGTAACTACAGGGGAATTAAGTTGATCAGACACACCATGAAGTTTGGGAAAGAGTAGTGGAAGCCAGGCTGAGAGAAGAGGTGACCATCTGTGAGCAACAGTATGGTTTTATGCTGAGGAAGAGCACCACAGATGCATTATTTGCTTTGAGAATGTTAAAAGAGAAGTATAGAGAAGGTCAGAAGGAGTTGCATTGTGTGTTTGTGGATTTAGAGAAAGCGTACGACAGGGTGGAGAGAGGAGTTGTGGTATTGTATGAGTTAGTCTGGTGTGTCAGATAAGTATGTGAGGGTGCTGCAGGACATGTATGAGGACAGTGTGACAGCAGTGAAGTGTGCAGTAGGAATGACAGACTGGTTCAAGCTAGAGGTGGGACTGCATCAAGGATCGGCTCTGAGCCCTTTCCTGTTTGCAGTGGTGAACAGGTTGAGGACAGGGTAAGACAGGATTCTCCGTGGACTATGATGTTTGCGGATGATATTGTTATTTGTGGTGAGAGTAGGAAGCAGGTTAAGAAGAGCCTGGAAAGATGGAGGTACGAGCTGTAGAGAAGGGGAATTAAAGTCAGTAGGAGTTGACATGTACATGTGTGTGGATGAGAGGGAGGGCAGTGGAGTGGTGCGGTTGCAGGGAGAAGAGGTGGAGAAGGTGGAGGAGTTCAGGTGGAACGTTTTTTGGGGCAAAGTGAGAGAAACCCGATTGAGATGGTTTGGACATGTGCAGAGGAGGGACATGGGGTATATCAGTAAGAGAATGCTGATGATGGAGCCACCAGGAAGGAGGAAAAGAGGAAGACCAAGGAGGAGGTTCATGGATGTGGTGAGGGAAGACATGCAGGTAGTTGGTTTAAAGGGAAACAGATGTAGAGGATAAGGGGTGTATGGAGACGGATGATCCGCTGTGGTAATACCTAATGGGAGCAGCCAAAAAAAAGGAAAAGAAGAAGATGCACTAAATAGGTACACTTAGCATAATTTTTACAAATGTTAATTTGTATAGGGTAGCACAGAGAAGCAGGAAATTTAGAAATACGTCTCTGGGGCATCAGCAACTGTAACTGAACCAGTGTGAGCTTGTTTTAAACCCCCTGCCATTGCTATTATCGTGTCCCATCTGCTTCTTTCAAAGAAACAAGTCCAAAATTAATGAAGAAGTCCCCAGGTGGTGTTCTGCACACCAGAGAATATCGAGGCTGCAATATGCAATATGAATATTCATGCTGCCATGGTGAGAGGCACTCGCCTAACTGGTAATGATGCTGAAATTCCATTCGCTCACACTATCACCATTCTTATAAAAGGTTTTACAGCAAACACTCGTTGTGGTGAATTTTGCGTAAAATGTGGTTAAATCTCTTTATCTTTTATCCATTTATCCTCACTAAGTTCTTTACCCAGTTCAGGGTGATGGTGGATCTGGATACTATACCAGGAATTCTTTGGATTTCCGCATTTTACAGTATATAAGTGATGAGTTCAATGTTACGTCAAAAAACATAAAATGTCAATTTTTTCACACCCTCGATATGAATTGACACATGAATCGACACATTAATCCGATTTTCTTGAAGCATTCAAATGATTATACGCATTTTAATGAAACATTATAGCTGAAACAAATCATGAAATTGTCATTCTAATTACAGGATAAAAGAATGAAACATGGATTGGAAACTACTGTATTTCTTACTTTTACATTTAAATCAGATAAAAAGGTCTTTTAAATCGCATGGTTTCAATTTGATCAATTTTTAAAGTTACGGAATATCGAATGAATAATCTGGGATCAGCCACACAGACATCGACTGACATCAGAGCTGTTAACGGAGTGCTTTTTGATTGTTTTTCAGGAATTGCATTAGTGAAAACCCGGTGTCTGTAACATGGACGGAGAGGGAGAAGCAGTTTTTTGGTGTTATCTTAAAAATAACAGGGAGCTGAAACTCGCAGCTCATCCATTTCCCGTAAACCAAACAGACGACGAGCTGATCTGATAAGAAGACACCTAACATGATTTATTTGCATGATGATATCATCACAAGTACCAAGAGGTCAGAGCCTTTGAAGCAATGTTCCCTTATGTTGCCTTATCGCTGGAAATGTAGTCGATGAGATTACTTTCTATTGCCTGAAGCGTCCACACACATGGACATGATTCGGGTGAATTATATCCAGTCTAACATGTAACACCAAACTATTTTGAGTGATCACCAAACGTTCTTAACTCCTAATTAGACTAATCCATCTGTCATCTCTCCAAATGTCCCCCACTGAAATTCTTCAGTGATGCTTCCCACCGCTTCATCTACAGCAATAATGTTCCTCTAATCGAATTAGCACTTTAATTTACAGATTTTTTCTTTGGAGCGTTTCTAAGGTCATAAATGAAATTCTCAAAATGATTTGTTCAACCTTCACATCATGTAGTCACTTTTATCGCATTTCTTGTTGCTTTAAACAAATTGTGAACGCTTTGTACATTTATTTAATAGATTGTGTACGACTAATGCACTAATTTCCTTCATTATCGATTGTTTGTCATGTTGATCAAAATAACTTATACTGGTTCTCACCTCAATATTTTTAACCCCCAAAACATCTCAGCATCAGTTCATTTCATTCTTTGTACAAGTCATAGAAGGCAAAATGGTTTAACCAGTTGTCATAATCTGTCAGGCTCATCTCCTTCAAATTTCTAATAAACTGAATGAATTCTATCAACTGAATTGATCACCCGTGCAGATGAATCTTAAATGTCATTATTGAAGGCGAGTTTAGATCATCCAATGATCAACTAGTTCTCTAAAACAGGTCAAAGGTGAATCTTGTGAACCTTCGATTGGCGACAGACAGCAAAACACAGAATTAAAATTTCTGAAAAACGGATGAACAACTAGGAAACAAACGAACACTAGCACAGAACAGTAAATTGTGAATCCTGCCATCAGTATCCCACATACAGTAAATGTGTACATCTGTGCTGTTGAAATTCATAGATTCCGTAAAGAAGAAATTTCGCTTTTACATGATGAAACACTAAAACTGTGCACTATCATACTGACAACACTAAACATTGTAACGATCTTGAATTTTAACAATGACGAAAGCACTTGTCGTTCTGAAGGCAAGAAGATGTTTATTCACACAAATACTTACTTTTGACAGATGAACTAAGGATTTATTCGAGAAAATACAGACTTTTGCAAGTAATCCAGTGTGTGGTGCAGGTTGTACTTATTGTTTTTGCAAATGCACTCAGTGATTTGCAAAGTATTAAAATGATAAGAAGAAAAGCTCTGAAGCAACTGACAAAAACTGTAATTAATTTGGTCCAGCTGCCAATAAGAACAGTATATATGGAACAGAAACACACATTTTCACAATTTCTACAATTTAGAAGTCCACTTCTATCAAGACCATGTCTATGTCTACATGTTGCACAACAGCTACCAATTTGTGAAAGCCTGGGGGCCACCACAACTATTCAAAAAAATTGCTTATGCAACATGATCATTTATTAATGTATGCATGACCTAACAGATGTCAATGATTAGCTAGCGCAAAGGGGCTAAACAGAGAGGGAAAACATATTTGCTACTCATGCTCTGTCTTGGACCCCTGGCCTCACAACGTGTCCCTGTGGCACGGTCAGAATTTAAACTGGGGATCTCTTGATGGTATGGCACAACCTTAAGCTATTTTTCTACACTTAAATAAAAAAAAAAGTGAACCACATGGCTTCTGATTAGAGGCTTGAAAAGGAAAAATAGTAGAGTACCAGAGCAAAAATAACCATGTTTAACAAACCAATTCTGTAGAAATGAAGTCTTACTACAATTGCCTCACTTTGCCCTTACATTTATGGCATTTATAGAAGTTGGGAAACATTATATTCACACTAAAATAAAACAAAAATGTAACCAAAAAAAAATACAACTGACAAAAAGCATTATGTCTTCTGTCCATATACATCTGGGAACTGAGCAGACCAGTTGCTGAAGTTATGGAAGAGGAATATTGTCCCATATGTGTATAACACAGGATTCTATCTGCCCAACAGTTCTGGGTTTCCTTTGTTGTGTTTTTTGTTTCATAATGTTTTCAGAAGGTGAATGGTTTCGCCCTTGTCCCTTGTGCACAGAGATTTCTCTATATTCTTTTAACCTTTTTGTAAAAAAAAATGTGCTGCAAATGATGAGATATTTATATTGTTTATAAAATTTGGGTTGTATCTTATTCCTTCAACTGAGCAGTTATGGATTCAAGAGCCTTATTCAGGGGCTCAGTAATGACAGCTTGGTGTGGCTGGGATTTGAACTCAAAATCTTTGGATCCTGATTAATCAGAACGACATATACAATGTCCCAGGCCTTCAGGACATCTAGAACAGCAGAGTGAAGAATCCTGCTGGCAAGATTATACCCAACACCTCTTACCCCTTCTTTCCCTGACAGGCGATGAATCTAGCACAACCAGGTACAGCTCAACTATTGTAAGTACTTGGCACACTTGAAACCCTATACAACCTTATCAACTGAATAACAGAATTTCGTCATGATTTATAAATAGAAAAATGTTGTAACTGTGCACATAATCAGTCCTACTTATGTTAAAAAAAAAAACTCAGTGTTTAACTCATTAATATCATTCTATTAATAGATCAGTGTGCTGAGAGTAACAGAAGAGCCTTTTCACATAAACTGAGTTGATTAAGCGAAAAGTCTTGTGACAAAAATATTAATAGAAACATTAATAATAACAATACAAGTACAGTACTTTGAATACCTAAGTACATTTAAAGACAAATACTTCTGTACTTTTATTTAAGTGAAAGTTTAAAGGGACCCTTTTTTCCTGGAGTCAGATTTTACCGAGTGTATCTCTACATGGTTTGTGTACTTCACCCACTAGTTTAGAAAAGTTAAGGAAACTTATTTATTCGGGTTTGGTAATGGAGCAGGAAGAGAATGTCATCCAACAAAACTTGTCAAAGCTGCAACTGAAAGGTTGTAGTAGCTCTTTATATGATGCTATCACGTTTCCTATGGATATGGTGTTCTGTTGAGTTTCCAGGATGTTGTGGCTGCCCCCATGTATTGGTTTCAATTTAACCAAACCATTGCCAACATTATCAAGACACTGAAAAGCACCATACCACAAGGGGCACCAACAAGCCAGACTAACTGTGTAATATGATCCATGCAACCATTTAGCAATAAATGAAGATGCTGAAACCGCTGTCTAATTAGGTTCTGTTTTCATATTTATATTTTCACATTCATTTTTACATTTAACTACTGTCTTTGGCTGTCAGAAGTATGGTTCTGAACTACACTTCCCATCAGCCACTGCACATGTCGTTTGTACACCTGAGCTACATATGGTTAGGGTTTGCCCTTAATATGTGTGTTTAGTGTTTTTTCTTTTGCTGTTTTCCTGAGTGTATATATATATATATATATATATATATATATATATATATATATATATATATATATATATAAATATATATATATATATAGAATATAGAATATATGAAATTCTGTGTGTGTGTGTGTGTGTGTGTGTGTGTGTGTGTGTGTGTGTGTGTGTGTGTGTGTGTATATATATATATATATATATATATATATTTTTTTTTTTTTTTTTACTTTGTGCATTTAAAATTAAACTCTTGTGCACTTGCACTAACATTGAGCTCATCACATGACATTGTCCTAATCTGGTTGCCAGATTTCTGACAAATGTTCTGGAAAGATTTGTTAATAAAAATAAGGCCTTTAGACAGCTGAAGACTGGAAACATGCGGCTCTGATAAGACTATGATTTCTTTGGAAGGTGAGGATTTCTAAGTTCCAGGAGGTCATCAGCTTTGATCCAATATTCCTGACAAGAGGAGTAAACCTTGTCCTAAATGCAAACAAATCATTTTGGCTACACTAGTCCTGGAAAGGGGGAAATAAAGCTGGTCAGGTTGACCTAAAGCATTGAAGTTCAGTCCCCCTCCTCCACCCAATTAACTCCTGACACTCCAGCTGCTCTTCCTGCCCCAATGGTGCAGCAGACTGAAGGAATTGTCCTCTAAACTATAATCTTAATGCAATCAAATTCACCTCTACTGCCAGAGGAAGGAGAGAGGGATGCTGCTTTACTCCCTAACATCTCCTTCCTTTAGCGAGTCCATCCATCAGAAACTCGATTCCGACCTCTCGGCCTCTCCATAGCGTATCCGATGTATGCCGGCTATTTTCTCCACCCAGTGTGGTTTTTAAGCTGCAAAGGAAGGAGTCCAGTCTGTGATTTTTGTGGTACGCTGATTCCAACCTCAGCTTCGAGCCGTTCAGAGCAGCGTGACCTCCACGCCTGTTTGTTCAGTGTATGTGTGTGTGTGTGTGTGGGAAAAGGAAGTCATTAGGTGGTAATGAAGAATTAATCGAAAAGGGCAAGAAAGGGAGGATGTGGACATGCAAGACAAGGTGGGGGAGTTTGTTTTCCGTCGACAATGAGAAGTGCGTGTATGTGCACCAATAAAGAGAATAACCGAACGCTTGTGTTAATGAAAAACCCGCTGCATTTCCTCTTTAACTGGCACTGCGGGGACATAACAGAGCGCTAGTAACAGATATTTACTTTAAAACAGGCCACACCTAGTGCTCGCTGATAACGCCGACTGATTTCTAAATTCATTCCTGCAGTCGAAATTCATTTTCTGCACTTGAAAAATGACAAAATTTATAGTTTGGAAATGATAGCGATTATATCCAAGGGAAATTAATACAGAAATGCTGTGTATTAGAGCTGATGCTATCGATTATTTTAGTAATTCAGTATTCTAACGAATATTTCATCGAGCAATCGAGAAGTACTTTTTTTTTTCATGGTTTCTCATCAACGCCTTCGGTGGTTCCATGGTATTCCCAGAGTAAGAACGGGAGCTTTGATGATGGATTTGGACTGTAGTTAATGTCAATAGTCTGCTACATTGACTCAGGACTACAGTTTGCTTTTGATCATCATCACTGCACCTCAACATCGTTTATCTGTAATAAATGGACAACCCAGATGAGGATGGGTTCCCTCTTGAGTCTGGTTCCTCTGAAGGGTTCTTTCTTATGCCGTCTCAGGGAGTTTTTCCTTCACCAAAGTTGCCACCGACTCGCTCATCAGGGACGAACTTACACTTACATATTCACTTTTTATCACCACATTATCTGTGTAAAGCTGCTTTAAGACAATGTTCATTGTTAAAAGTGCTATACAAATAAACAAATTAAATGAAATTAGTTTTTCTTTTTAGAAACATTAAAATTTTAAATGCTGAAATTGCATACAAGAATATCGGTGAAAAACTAAACCTGTTCAGTGCATTTAATAGCCATATTGCATCAAAGTGTGTTCAAAATGTTCATCCACAGTGGCCAGAAGTTTATAGGAAATTATTTGTTTAATGAAACTCATAATTACTCTCACTCATCTATTCAGGTCTCAAATCTCACACAGTATTGCAATGTGGATTTCTTGTCTCCAGAAAAGCTGCTTGAAATTTTCCAGGCGATAAATCCGTGTGTTTATCTTTTTCAACGCACTGTATATAAATAGAAATAGTGAAATCAATTTAATATTACTTAATTTAAAATGATCCCAAACTTTGAAAACGTTTTGCCGTTTTCTTTGAATCTTCTTCCTTGTCTGTGTTCACTGTCCAGCACGCTCCAGAGTTTAGCTGGTGGTGCGTCAGTAATAACGGTCCGTAGGAAACACAGAGCTCTGTGTTTAGTTAAATGGACTAAAGGAAGCATCGATAAATTTTTGTATTCGAGTTACTCGAGGAATCGTTACAGACCTACTGTGCAAGAAGGTCATCAGCACAAGGCCAAAATCGTAAAGCCAAAATCGCAATATCTTTCTGGAAAATAACGCGCAAGGAGCATGAAGGTGATAAAAATCATTTCGACACCGCCGGGCCTCGATACTATTTTATTATTGCAGTCATGTGATTTGTTTCATTTGGCTTTGTAGTGAAGTTTCAGACTGACTCCTTTCAGTTGAGAAAACCTTGAACTTATAATGAACTTTGCATTTGTATTGGGGAAGTCTGGATTTGATAATTTCATTCAAAGAGTTTTCTTTATTTTCATGACTATGAAAATTGTAGATTCACACTGAAGGCATCAAAACTATGAATTAACACATGTGGAATTATATATGGAATTATATACATAACAAAAAAGTGTAAAACAACTGAAAAATGTCATATTGTAGGTTCTTCAAAGTAGCCACCTTTTGCTTTGATTACTGCTTTGCACACTCTTGGCATTCTCTTGATGAGCTTCAAGAGGTAGTCACTTGAAATGGTCTTCCAACAGTCTTGAAGGAGTTCCCCGAGAAATGCTTGGCACTTGTTGGCCCTTTTGCCTTCACTCTGCGGTCCAGCTCACCCCTAAACCATCTCGATTGGGTTCAGGTCCGGTGACTGTGGAGGCCAGGTCATCTGGCGCAGCACCCCATCACTCTCCTTCTTGGTCAAATAGCCCTTGATGCCTTCAGTGTGACTCTACAATTTTCATAGTCATGAAAATAAAGAAAACTCTTTGAATGAGAAGGTGTGTCCAAACTTTTGGTCTGTACTGTATATATATATATATATATATATATATATATATATATATATATATATATATAAGACTAATAAAGACTATATGCCACTTGATTTGTTGCTCAAACGATGTTGATAAATGAAAGTTAGAGTATTATGCATGTATTAGCAGCGGCCTGGATATTTCAACACACTAATTCTTAAAACAGTTGTGTCTTACAACAAGGCTGGATTAAGGGAAAGAGGGATTGGAGGAAGACACATCTGGCATTTTTTTTTTTTTTTCTTTAGAAAATCATCTGATAATGTTTTTCTTTTTTTTTAAAGCAAGTTATTAATCTATTAGTGAGTAAATGTACAATGTAATGTACAATTTGGTTCATTCTATATAAATAATTATACCTAACCAAACATTTTAAATTGTTATATTTATTAACCATTTATTTGAGGTTTTCCTCATAATTGTTGATTCAGAGCCCAAACTGTGATTTAAAACATACTGTAGAGAATATAATGTTCAGACACTTTGCAAGTCAAAGTGTCCAGTTTGATAGGAGTTTAAGGCTACAGTATATGACATCACAATCACTAGACATCTACTATTACAGCCTAAACATCCTGTAGCATTACATCCTGTACCAATATGTCTTTGAATACCATTACATACTTGATAACCAGTAAATCCTGTACCATTACATACTTGAGTACAATTACATCCTCAAGTACCAGTACATCTTATACATTTACCTTTAAGGCATTTTTTTGCAGATGAACTTATCAAAGGGTTAAGGGCCTTGCTCAAGGGCCCAGCAGTGGCAGCATGTTGGTGCTTGGATTTGAACTTTGACCTTCCGATCTAGAGTCCAATGTCTTAACCACTGAACAACCACCTACCCAGTGGTGAACAAAGTACACAAACCATTACTCAAGTAAAAGTGTCCCATTAAACTTTCACTTGAGTAAAGTACAAAAGTAGTTGCTTTTCAAATGTACTTACAGTAAGGATTCAAAGTACTATGATTTATAATAACTATAATGTTCCTATTATCATTTTTATCACAAGACTCTTTAGTTAATCAACTCAGTTTATGTGTAAAGACTCCAATGATACTCTCAGCACACTGATTGGAAATAATAATTTATTCCTCTCTAAAAGTTCTGTATGATGGTGATCAGTAGATACACCAAGTGCCAATCAAAACAGTTCAAAACAGAGCGTGAGCTCGACCCTGATTGGTGACTCGCTGTGTGTTTGACCAGTTTCGTTTTTATCCATTTATAACTATAATCAGTGTTGTGCTAGTTATTAAGAAATAGTAACTAGTTACAGTTACTAGTTACTTCATTCAAAAAGTAACTGAATATATCACAAGGATTTCTGAAATAAATAACAAAACAAGCTGAATAATATATTCAGAATCAAAAACTAAAGTGGCTTCTGCATCATAAAAGCTGTTGTGTTGAGCTCTTAAAAATGTTCCTTTCACAGCTAAAGTATGAAAACGATCAACAATGTAGAACAGAACACCGGGTTAGTTTCTAGCTTCGTCGAGGCATGGAGTTTCTGGAGGTGTTGCTATCGCAGTAGATACGACCTTTGAACCTAAAAAGACACAGCTTACATTTGACTAAAAAGTTTTGGTCTTTATGCTCAACTAAAGTGAAATAATGAGCATATTTCCACTTTGAGAAACTCGTCTTGCTCTCGCCTCGACTTGCCGTTACTGCCGCACAGACCTAAACGGAGACACGCCCACAGTGCGTCTTCTTCCTGTTTACAGTGGTTCATCCATCAATCCTACAATGCGTCTCTGCTGTAAACAGGTTAGACTGTAAATGCATTCATTAAAAAAGTAACGGACAATGCACCATACGGTAACGGAGTTACTTCATTTCAATAGTAATGCGTTCCAGTAACGCGTTATTGCCCAACACTGACTATAGGAAACGACCGATATCACAAAATTTAATTGAGCAATACACATTTCACTTTGAAATGTAGTGAAGTTTAAATAAAAGCGTCCCCAAATGGAAATACTTCCTGTACCAACCCCCTCCTGTACCATTACATCCCCAGGAGTTAAGTATAAAAAAAATCAATGCTTGGATTCTAAACTCGAAACCGAATTAAAAAGTGGCATAGCTTTTTCTCTGGTGTCAAAAATCCTGGTCCTAGTGTATATCATCATCATTATGCCCTCAACTTAAGCAGCACATTTTTTGGCATGTACTCATCGCCACATCACACTCACTTGTTTCAAAAATGTCATGTTATATTTCATGACATTTTCATCTTCTTGTCTCATGGGTATTATGCTTTTCATTATCGATAATTGAAATGCAAATCAGCCGTGATTGAGTCAGGAAAGTGGCTTGGCTGCACTAACGCCATTCCACTTTCCAGGCTGTACCAAACCGATCTCTGTTCCCGATTGATTTTAATTTTTCTCTTTGAGCGATCTGCTGTAATATTAAAAGTGACAATTCCTTGGACTTTATCTTAACGGACAACATTACCAGAATTGAGAGAGCTTTTGCTAGCCTGGTTCTGATAAAGAGGAACTAAATGATGCAATGATATACATGGCTGGATGTCTGACTTTTTTTTATTGCTCTTTAGAAATGCTGTAAATGATTCATTCTTAAGGAATGATGTTCGTTAATGACTTTTCCTTTCTCGCACATTCTACACAGCATGAGCGTACATTTCCTTCAGTTTCCTATTTCCTGGAGATTGGAGGATGTTATTCATGGCAGTTTGTGGTGCTGTGACATAGAGATAAATAATGCCACATCACCGTGGTTCCTGCATCGGATTATACACAGAGCTTCTACTTTAAACATGATAGACAAAAATACCAAATTTATACCAAGACTTTTGAAAACTGGCATTTAAACGTAAATTACATTTAAAAAGTTAATTAAAAATGTATTTTTTATTAACAATACAATCCAGACACATTTGGGAATAACATTTTTTGATTTCAACCTGTATTAACTTTTTTTTTAAAGAAAAAGTTTTATCATGTATTGTATCTTTTCAAGAAAAAAAAGCTAAATTGTAAATATAAAGAGATCTACATATAAATATTTCTCTTTTATTAGCTGTATGTCTGTATTTGTCTGTGAACACACGCATTTTTAACACTGAGACAGTATGCATGAGAAAGTCAATAAAAAAAAAAATATGACAAGACTTGAATAAATCTAGAATGTAATCAGAATTCAACAGCATAAGAAAGTTATTATTCAAGGACATAATGATGGTGGAAACAGGAAACCTGGCCCTGTCACTATGAACACATTGTGAGGTGGAGGCTCTGTGGATCAGAGTTGAGTATGCCAAAGACAATCAATCAACTTGAGATCAGGGAAATTTGGAGGCCAAGTAAACATCTTCAACCCTTTATCATGTTCGTCAAACTATTACTAAACTATTTTCTCTGTGTGGACCTGCAGGGAGCATTATCCTGCTAAAAGACACCAATAGCATTAATTACATGGGAACACATTCTCATCTGGATAACACTCAGTGGCGGGCCGTGCATTTGGTGCCTGGGCCTTCAGTGGGGACGTACCCGACTTAATCCACCTCTTAATACCACCACTATCACGCCACAATTATAGAAACCACCAATACAATACAAAAACACAATATAACAACACGTGGCATTATAGAGAGAGAAAGAGGCATTCCACATATGAAGAGTAAATATCATTTTACTAAAGCAAGAAACCCAGTTAAGCCTCCAAAGCTCTACACTACAACCACATCCGTGCACCTACAACATCTGGAGCAGTTCAGAATCAATATTTGTCTAATATAATTACAAAAAAAACTTTGAAAAAGGAAATAAAACACAACCTAGAGGACCTCTAAGGTCCCAACCTCAGAGGCTGTAATCCAGTGGTACCACTCGTATTCAACAATTCAACAATGCTCGTGGTGAACAAACCCTTTCCCGGGCTGAGACACGCTAGCTAGCTTCGGAGTTGGCCGACCTCCTCACGATGTCTAGCTTTTCTTCAAAATGTATTTTTAAGTATGTCAGAGACCAAATCAATTTCTCTTCCTCCATAGGCATAAAAAAGTCTAACTCAGATGTATTAATGTGTGCAGAGCTACACACGTGTTTTACCAGTCGAACTTGGCTGTAACAGGCTGAAATCTGATTGGACAAAAAATCAACATCCACATACACGTACTGGAAGCAGTGCAGCCGAGAGAAACACTACAAAATGAAGAGAATAAACTGTTGGGAATAAATTAATACAATTTCATGGAACAAATATTAGAGTTTAGGTTGTAAATGTAGGTTTGTGCTTCTGATAGTCTTTAGGCCAGCAATGAAGGTTTTGGTGACCCTGACCGCTCGCCACTGGTAACACCAAATGTAAATGCATTACATTTTCATCATCTGCATCAATGTTTAGGTAGAAGGGACATATCTACATAATATCACATGATTTCCAGGACAAAGGGTTTTCCAGCAGAAGATCACCAAGAACATTGCATTGCCATTGTCCCATAGTGCATCCTGGTGCCATGTCTTCAATTCAATTCAATTCAATTCATTTCAATTCATATTCATTTGTATAGCGCTTTTAACAATGGACATTGTCTCATCACAGCTTTTCACAGACAACTTGGTAATAAAATAATGTACAAGTTTGTTAATTATAATTGTAAGTTTGCCCATAAAGAGTGATCCAGCGGCGACTCTGGCGAGAAAAACTCCCTGAGATGGCATGAGGAAAAAACCTTGAGAGGAACCAGACTCACAGGGGAACCTCATCCTTAGCACCGAATGTCCATTCAATACAGTTCATCATTGTAATTTTGTGCACCGATTATGATTTGTGATAGAAGGGAATTTTTATAGGTCTGTGGTGAGACCTGAGATGTTGTATGGTTTAGAGACAGTGGCATTGAGTAAAAGACAGGAGGTGGAGCTGGAGGTAGCAGAGCTGAAGATGTTGAGGTTTTCGTTGACAGTGATGAAAATGGACAGGATTAGAAATTAATTTATTAGAGGGACAGTGCATGTAGGACGTTTTGGAGACAAGGTAAGGGAGGCGAGATTGAGATGGTTTGGACATGTGCAGAGGAGGGACATGGGGTATATCAGTAGGAGAATGCTGAGGATGGAGCCACCAGGAAGGAGGAAAAGAGGAAGACCAAGGAGAAGGTTTATGGATGTGGTGAGGGAAGACATGCAGGTAGTTGGATTAAAAGAGGCAGATGTAGAGGACAGCGGGGTATGGAGACGGTTGATCTGCTGTGGCGCCCCCTAATGGGAGCAGCCAAAAGAAAAAGAAGAGGAAGAAGAAGAAGAAGAAGAATAAAGTGTGCACTGATTAAATGGTCCTGATCTATTGCAATAGACTGTTATTAATTACAGTCCAGATCCATCCTTAAAGTTTTGGAGTTGCTCAGTAACCTCATGGATCTTCAGGCTGTTGATGTGGAACCATCTCCAGCTGCCTAGAGTGGTCTCTAATTGAGGAGAACTCTATCAAGAAGTAGGGTGTCAAGATTAGGCAGATTAATGGAGAGGAAAGAGACCGGAGAACTGATCGCTGGTTTCTCATGTTTAATTCGAGAGAGAGAGAGAGAGAGAGAGAGAGAGAGAGAGAGAGAGAGAGAGAGAGAGAGAGAGAGAGAGAGAGAGAGAGAGAGGGGGGGGAAATAATAATTATAAGTATATTTATTGCTATATAAAAAAGTAAAAACATGGTAACGTGTGACCAGGGTGTAGGTAGGAACTCCAGCAAAACTTGCTATTGTGGTATAACTAAAAGCGAAAGCCACACAGACACATGAGACATGAGGGATCTCTGGGAAAAGAGATGCCACCACACCAACAAACCTGAGTGAATGCGTGAGAGTGAGGGGACAACAGCTTACAAATATCCCAGTTGACCAAAACACTCTAAATCCATGCTCCCTTCAAATCTGCTCCTTTACCTCTGAAAATTTTTTTTACTAAAGGCTTGATTAAACAAATGTGTTTTCAGCCTAGACTTGAAGTCTGTGTCTAAGCCCTGAAACACTATCTAGAAGGCTGTGATGTCTTTCCCTGGTGTCTACACCATGTAAGTGAGCTTGTTGTCAGTTCTCCAGTTGTTTGTTTAGGCTACTTTTAGAAGCTACCAACCACTGCACAAAATCTTTTTTTTTTTTTTTTTGGAGATGTCCTGACCCAGTTGGCTAGCCATTAAATTTAGCTCAAATCCTGATGCTCGCCCATTTTTCTTGCTTCTAACATCAAATTTAAGGACAAAATGTTCACTTGCTGCCTAATAAATAAATCCACCCACTAACAGGTGCCATGATGAAGAGATCATCAGTGTTCTTCACTTCACCACTTGAAATATTACAAGTCAAATATTAGCCTTGGCCCAGAGAAAACGCCTGCGCATCTGGATCATGTTTAGATACGGCTTCTTTTTTGACCTATAGAGTTTTAGCCGGCGACGGCGAATGGCACGGTGGATTGTGTTCACCGACAATGTTGTGGCCCATGTTGTGATTTCCAATACAGTAGCATTCCTGTATGTGATGCAGTGCCGTCTAAGGGCACGAAGATCACGGGCATCCAGTATGGTTTTCCGGCCTTGACCCTTACGCACAGAGTTTGTTCCAGATTCTCTGAATCTTTGGATGATATTATGCACTGTAGATGATGATAACTTCAAACTCTTTGCAGTTTTTCTCTGAGAAACTCCTTTCTGATATTTCTCCACTATTTTTCGCCACAGCATTGGGGGAATTGGTGATCCT
Source organism: Silurus aristotelis (assembly GCF_946808225.1). Classification (NCBI taxonomy): domain Eukaryota; kingdom Metazoa; phylum Chordata; class Actinopteri; order Siluriformes; family Siluridae; genus Silurus; species Silurus aristotelis. Next base: position 32,923,607 of record NC_139577.1, on the reverse strand, counting down.
CTGCCCATCTTGACTTCTGAGAGACACTGCCACTCTGAGAGGGTCTTTTATACCCAATCATGTTGCCAATTGTCCTAATAAGTTGCTAATTGGTCCTTCAGCTGTTCCTTATATGTACATTTCACTCTTCTGGCCTCTTATTGCTACCTGTCCCAACATTTTTGGAATGCGTAGCTCTCATGAAATCCAAAATGAGAGAATATTTGGAATGACATTTCAAAATGTCTCACTTTCAACATTTGATATGTTATCTATATTCGATTGAGAATAAAATATAAGTTTTTGAGATTTGTAAATTATTGCATTTCTTTTTTATTCACAATTTTTACTGTGTCCCAACTTTTTTGGAATAGGGTTTGTATAATGTCATAATGTTATACCTGGTGAGTGTAGTGTAAGGTATATAATTTACTGTTTCAATATTTTAGACTGAGACATATCTATAAAGTATATTGTTAAAAAGTTTCTAAAAGATTAAACTAATTTTGCATTGCAGTAATGATCAGTTATAATATCAGTATGTGACTGTATGTGATATCTGATGTATTTACACATTATACAATAATATTCTCCCGATCTCCAAAAGTTTTTTTTTTGGTAATAGAAGCATTATGAAGAATATTTCTTCATTTGTCTGATTCATTCCATCTGTACCGAGGCGTCAGTTTGGTTTTGGACTGAATCGGCTGCAAGTGTGCCACTGAATAGCAAGAAACCCTTCAAAACATTACATAAGCCCTTTTTCCGGCCAACTCCTTCTCTCATATAACGGTGGCGTCATTGTTATGAGTCAAACGTTCAATCTGAAACCAACCTAACCTAATCAATTACAAACAATAACTGCTATAAAGGTAAGTTTCAGGGCACTTCCTGTAAAGAGTGTATGTGTCATGTTTATAGGCAATGTTGTGTATATAAGCAGATACTGTAATTTTTTTTTTAGAAGGCTTTACATTTCAATCTTATGATTCAGGAGCATCATTAAAAACAATGTAAAGTGCTTATGTTATGGTATAAACAGTGGAAAGAGTCATTACTTCCTGCAGTATAGTGATGTGTTGTTGCAGAGATAATCATTAAAAGAAAAATATCTGTCCACACAATTTACTTTAAATTCATGTTAATTCTTGCTCAAGTGCAGAACAAAGGTTCAGCCAAAAACAATCGCACACGACGTCTTTCAAATGTATGCAACGAGCCAAGACATGTTTGTTGTGTAAAGTTTCTTGAAGTGCACTGGTCAAAAGAAGTGCAGCTCATAGCCAGTTTGTTCAGTCACCTGATTAAAACATTAATGCATGAAATTGAAATAAAATAAAGTTGTTAAAGTAGGAGTGACTTCAAATCAAATCAAATCAAATTAATCAACTTGAAATCCTGAAATCACTTTATACCTACCAAACCTCCCTGGTTCAGTAGTTCTCAACCGGAGACCCTTCAGTGTTCAGGATGATCTCCACATGAGCAGAATAAAGATCTGTAAGGTTACAATGTGGGATTCAACTCAAGAACCAAGAAGATAGACTATAATTCCAGCGGATCTTCCCACTTCGTCCAGGCCTGCCTCTGGAAAGTGTTCTTTTCATTTGAAAACCACTCTGTGCAGCTGGGGACCGTTTTTCATCAATGCCTTGGGTGGTTCCATGAAAGGATGGATTTGGACTGTAGTTAATATCAACAGATTGCTATATTGACTCAGGACTACAGTTTGCTTCTGATCACAATCACTGCAACCCAGATGAGAATGAGGTTCCCTCTTGAGTCTGGTTCCCTTCAAGGTTTCTTTCTTATGCATCTCAGGGAGTTTTTCCTTCACCACAGTCGCCACCGGCTCACTCATCAGGGACAAACTTACACTTATAATAAACATCTTATAAATTTTTTATAACCACATTATCTGCATAAAGCTGTTTGAGACAATGTTCATTTATAAAAGCGCCATACAAATAAACATGAATTGAATTGAATTGAATTGATTAATATAAAAAGTTTTTTTACAATGGCTTAGAGCTCCAATTGCATTTAACATCAAGTGTCCATCAGTAAAGAGTTGATAAACTAAAATTAATGAACATTCGGTGTCACCCAGATGAGGATGGGTTCCCATCGGAGTCTGGTTCCTCTCAAGATTTCTTTCTCCTGGATGTCTCAAACATTAGGCATAAATGTACCTTATAGAGACTCATGATAAAATTAATTTGTCAAATCCACTGTAGCTATTTTTGGGGGTTTATTTTCTACCCCCAACCAGATTTTCTTTGTTTTAGTTGTTGCCAAGAGCAACGTTGTGCGACAATGGTACAGAATCACAGAGAAAATTCACAAATCAACCTCAAGAGTGTAATACACGTATACAAAAATCCTTTAAAAAAAAAAAAAAAAAAATCATTCGGCACAAAAGTTAAAAGCATTTCAAACATTCACATATTGAAATTGATCCACGTGTGTGTTTTAGTGTGTTGTGCTATTTCATGTACTGCATTTACTTCACTTTTTGTGAATTATTTTCTCTTCTGTCCAACACAAATGTAAATGACACTTTCGACACATCACTTTGTGACCTTCCCGTCCTTCCTGTCTTGTCACACATTATTGTGACAGGTATTGTCCAATTAATAACATCCTGGTTAGGAATAGAAACCATGTGCCCCTGCTTCCTCCTCTTCTCATACTGTTGGGAAATCCCACCGCTGCTTTGCCCCCTCTTCCTGCCATCTCTTTTTCATTTGCACAGAATATTGGAAACTTGAAGGCATACAGACGCATATGATTACCTCTCGTCATTTCGTTGTTAGCACAATCCCGTCTGTAGACGAGCCAACATGTCTCCACTGAAGACTAAACGGTGATACCGTTTATTTCATCTGATGTTATATAGCAATCGACAAATCCAACAGGTCAACACCTCCCATGTGCTGATTCGATTTGGCATGGGACCTCGATTGTTTTCTTTTGGCCTCTGTCCCATCTGTCATCATTAGATAAAGCGGAGGCACCTGCAAAGCTACTGAGGAGGGTGACTGACCTGTTGTTATACCATTTCATGCATGCAACTGTCCAACATAAGCTGTTTTATCCTGGAAGGACAAATTGCCAGATCTTTTTAGATCAGCGTCTGTCATCATGGAACTGCCTGGCAAGCGATTAAAGCGCACCGTACCCAGACAATGGTTGCCTTGCTGAGACAACGCCAGCATGAGTTGGACTGAGGTAAACCAGTTGTCAAATAACAACTTAAATGTATTTATTTATTGGTACTGGTTCTGCTAGGTGCAGCATTTCTATTTGCCCCTACATCTGGAAGCTTAGGTGGATATACAGCTTTCCCAGTATAAATCTCAATATTGTGTGGAATGCCATCCAGCAAGAACCAGGTTTTTGTTACCAGTTTCCAGAGCCAATAAAAGCAAAGCAAAAATAAAACAGCTGCATAAACCTATAGCAACCATTCTACTACAGGAAAAGAAATAAACTCATTAGACTTGTTTATGTACAAATGAGCTCAAAAATCAAAACCCTAAATAACTTCTGCTCAAAACTTTGTCTCCATTCCACTCCTCCTTACTGTCACTGCTGTCTATCTCACTGCCAGATAAGATTGGACTGATTGCAAGTCTGCTTTTGCCTTCCATAGCAACAAGTTTATGTCATAAACAAATTCAATTCAAAAAATAAAAAAATGTTAAGGGTTTATACTATCCCTTATCGCACAACCTTGCCCTTGGGCAACAAAAAGCAAAACCTATTACCTAAACATGCAAAATAACAAACAATTATTAAACCACAAATTTATACATGCAGATATATTTTACATTTACAATTAATGTCAATTTAAATTAAATGACCAAAGTAAAAAATCTTACCTTTTCAATTCAAATTTATTTTTATTTGTATCGCGCTTTTAACATTGAATATTGTCTCAAAGCAGCTTCACACAGATAATGTGGTATGTGGTGAATAAGATGTACTTTATAAGTGTAAGTTTGTCCCTGATGAACAAGACGGTGGCGACTGTGGTGAAGGAAAATCTCCCTGAGATGCATAAGGAAGAAACCTTGAGAGGAACCAGACTCAAGAGGGAACCCATCCTCATCTGGGTCGCACCAAATGTCCATTTAATTAAATTTTCAGATAAACGGAAGCAAACTGTAGTCCTGAGTCAGTGTAGCAGACTCAGTACCTTGTCCTCCCACCATGTGCTCCTGTAACCATGCGGCAGAAAAGAAAAAGTCCTGCCTTCTAATGATGCCTAATACTGACTTTCACACCTTATTGGATTGTTCTTTGATACTTTTTGATCATTCTAGTTAGAAATTTTGAGACATCCACTGGATTTAGGGCTTAAGAAAACTTTTCGTTGCCTGAGGCCAAACCTGTGAAGTAGAGGGTTAAATAAATAATTTTAACTATAAAAAGTCAACTTTCAGTAATTTTTTTTTTAAATAAATCAATTGTCAACAAAACAAAGAGAGAAATGTATATATATATATTTTAAATTTTACATAATTCTATTTATACATTTCTTTTAAGTTTCCTTTAATTGTTAGAACTATATAACATAATGATATTATATAATATTTTTATTCATATAATATGTGAATATTATTCAATATAATAATTATTCATTAGTCAATTATATTACTCTGTCTGCAAATTCTGTGAGAACAGAATTTAACTTGTTTCTTAGACATTTCACAACATTAAAGGTTAACCATAATAAAAAGTCAGGTACTGATGTAGGTGAGAAGAAGGTGAGGAGGTCTGGGGGGCAGTCAGCATTCATATTTATCCCAAAGGTGATCACTGGGTTTGAGTTAATAGTAGGAGATATTTCACTCAAGCCAGTATAAACCATATCTTCATGTAGCTGGCTTTGTGCACAGGGGCAGCGTCATGCTGGAACAGGTTTGGAATATAGTTCAAGTGAAGGAAAGATGTTGCCACTTCCAAAGATGTCCTACACAATTGTGTGCCTCCAACTTTAAGGTAAACGTTTGGGCCATGCCTCCAACAAACATGTCTGATGCTGAAAACAAACTCTGGATTAAAAATGAAACTCTGATGTAGGTGGAAGAGAATTGTCCTGTCTATGTCCAAAGCCTGAATCTAAAGGAAATAAATGTAGATAAGATTAGATGTGAGGGTAATTTTTCTTTCCTAAAGGCATGGCATCATTATGAACTTTTTCAGCTGTAATTGTATTTAATCCTTTAATCCATTGTTTTGCTTTATTCTGGGTATGGACCTCCACTATCTTCTCCTCATTGTTTCATGTTACCTGATAACCCCACCCCCTGAGCCTTCTACATTCTTACTCCTTTCCAGCAGAGATCATTTCAGGCAGTGATGAGTCAGCTTCACATTTTTGACCATTAAAAGCATGAGAAAGCTCTTGGGAACTGCACTTGCTTTGTCAGTTCTGGACTTAAATCATGTTAATGTTCGAGGTCACGTATGTGTTTTATGAAACACGGTGCAGGAAATGTACTACATTGAGCAGAGTCCATGCATCTACACCAATTACATGCAATTATATCACTTAACTATGTATATAGTGTGCAATTATGTGTAATTTCTTTCCTGAAGATGTAATTCGTGAGTCATTTTTTAAAGCCATAAAAGGAAGGAAAGTTCTCTTCACCTGATTATCACACCATTAGCTTGGTTCTTTTATCAACATTATTGTATGATTGTACTGAAAGGTTTCAGGGAACAGAAATGGAAAGAAGCTCAGACATACTGTATAAAACAACATATAAATTGTAGCATGGAAAGGAAAAAGATTTTACACAAAATCAGGGAAATACGATTTTATAATAACAGACGAATTTGCACCTTCTGTCTTCTTTAAAAAATCTATCTTTTTGTAAGTCTTTGCTACGTCATGGTGGATCAAAAGTCTCTCTGACGAACACTAGTCATGATGAAGGAATACACTTGGGATGATAGTACACACAAACTCTTACTAACTAACAGTGTTGGACATTAATGAAGTAAATGCAATTCTTTAACCTCCAACGACCTGGGTGTCCACATACGTGGACATTGTGCACAATGGTGTCTTTATTGTTTTCTGTAGATACAGACCGAGTGTCCACATAAGTGACATCACTTTTTTCCAAGAAGAGCTTCATGTTCAAAGAAAACATAATAACTGGAAGAAATCTAAAATGCAAGCCAAACAAAATCTCAGGTCTTAGGAGGTTAATGTACTTAAGTAGCCTTTTTCATGAATCTGTACTTTACTGAAATATTTTCATTTGTAGTGACTTTTACTGTAGCTTCATTACATTTCAAATCAGTTTTTACTCAGCAAAATGTAGTTAAAGCAGTCGTTCCTTTTTATTTATGGGCAGATAAAACCGTAACTGGTCAAACACTCAGCAAGTCTATCTAAGCCCCCTTTCGAGCCACTGGCTTAAGCAACCTGGATGTTTTTCACAGGTAAGACTTAGTTCCTCCTGGCCTTTTCCTCTCTTATTAGATTCAGGGATCTTTAAAGGTTATGTATTCAACCCTGGTCCCCTGAGGGAATGAGACGCTGCTTCTCCAGGCCACACTGCTGGCATCACTGCAGCGCTTTCTTTCCCCCTACAGAGGCTGGGCCTGGCTTTACTCCATGTGTTTTTATAGCTTCCTGGTCGTGACGTCTTCTCACCGGTGATGCCACGCTTCCATTTGACACATTACATACGTCAGAGCATGGATAACAAGGAAGTGTTCCCAAAACATTTCGATGCAGCGTCTCGTTCCCTCAGGGAACTAGGGTTACGGTCGTAACCTAGAGACGTTACATACGTAACCTGGAGAAGTTTTAATTCGCTCATAAATAAAAAGTAATGACTAATTTAGCAAAATGCAGTTAAAATAAGAGATATGTGAAAAAGCTACTTAAGTACAGTAACAAATTACATTTACTTCATTACTGTCCAACACTGGATAAGGGCCGAATTTATTCCTGTGAAATAAATACAATTCGATATTTTTATACATTTCCAAAGACATGAACTTTATTCCAGATTGTCAGTTTATTTTTTTGTGTCCTTTAAAGAGGCTTATCACTTGTCATATATACATCACAGTGGAACGAGGGCCTTGTTCAAGGGCCCAAGAGTTGCAGCTTGGCGATACAGGGGCTTGAACTCCCAATCTTTCAATCAGTAACCCAGGGTCTTAACCACTGTGATCGCACTTCTGCATAGAGAATCCTGAGAACCAGGAGGAAACCAGACAACCAGCTGATCACACAAACAGATGCACAGTTTGTTTGTAGGATGATGTTCGTTTTACAAGTATAGAAGGTGTCTCCAGGAGTCTCCAGGGCTTTATAAGAGTCAAAAGCTTTTGATATGTTCAGGACAAAGGAGTTTACACTTCTTGAATAGGCACAAAAACAAAATGGAGGCCAGTGATGGTGTGAAAGCGCATATGAAGTAACTTCATGGTAGTAACTCCACCGCTTCATCACACCCTTCTGGCGTTCATTCGTCTTTAATTAAACCCTTATAAACATGTTTTGTAACTTTCACTACAGTGTAATAGTTCATTTTTCCCCCCTGTGCCTGGAGCTGAAATCTTCACCATGCTTTTGTAGGGAAAGCCAAGATCTCAGGTACCGCCTGTGCTTTTTTCCCCCTTTTATTTTTTTGGTTGTTGTTTTTGCAATGCTGTACATAAATCATCCTGATCGCCAATATGTTCCCGGCCATGTAAATGTTTCATTTCCATCCGTTAGCGGCCCTCCGGAAATGTTTGCTCAGGAGAATTTCAAGGCGAGTGATTTTAATCAAACCGCATGTCGCACACGGAGTCCAATCTTTCACTGCCGAAGCACAAAAAGAAACATGGATATCGTTGACCTTTGCTGTATAAACCGAGACACGATGCATGTAACGATTGAAAACGCCAACATCGATTTATCCGGCAATTAAATCACAATCTGGAACTGTAAGATACTCCAGACTCCCAGGTACAACTTACTGATTCGTTTCCTCATTTCCCCATTTTTCAAGCAACCTTTGTGGGGTTTTTTTCCTTACTCCCCCCCTCAACTGTTTTGCTCTGTTTTCATAAAGAATTCCATTTTATTACAAGAACAAGCAGAGACCAAGAAGAAAAAAAGGAAAAAAAAAACCCTATTTGTTATGAACTCGTCTCCTGGATACTCGGAGACAATAAGAACCCGCTACAAAGAAGCAGCTTGTCTTTTAAGGATGGCCAATATCCTCCCAGGAGGGAAGGAAACCGTGTCAATTACCCCGGCTTTCCAGATCTGCAGATTATCTTTCGCAAGCCATTCACACCGTTTATTACATCACAGCTCTCATTATTGACTACCATGCGCACTTCCCGCTATAGAAATGCTGGAAGACTTATGACCCGTGGCTAAGGAGGCTCCCATCAGAGGTGTTTGACGGGAGGCTCCTGGATTCAACACAACAATAGAAGGGTGAGTCTTTTCAACAGCCAGTGTGTGTGTGTGTGTGTGTGTGTGTGTGTGTGTGTGTGTGTGTGTGCAAGTAACTCCCAACTCTGTAATCATGAAACACTCTCATTTATCAAGTGATGATGGCAAACGTTCTTAACTCAAACACTCAAAAAAGTATAAAACATTAAAAAACCACCTTTCCCAGTGTTTTTGTACCATATATACTGTACACTTTCTGGACAAAAGTATTTAGACACCTGATGTTTCCAGTCATATAAGGTTCTTCCCCAACGTGTTTCTTCCCCAACCACCAGATTTAGAAACTCTCAGAGACTATATTTCATAAATCACAAGGTGTGATGTGAAGCAAAAGGTTTGCCTATTTGTTTTGCCAAAAGTATTGGGACACCTGGTCATATGTTCAGTATGCGATTTTTGAGCTTCACATTTCACATTTAGTCTCAATTTGCTCTTCTAATTTCCTCCACTCTTCTGGGAAGATGTTCCACTAGATTTCAGAGTGTGTGTTTATGGATATTTGTGCTTATCAGCCACAAGGGTGTTATGAAAGGCAGGTACTGATGTAGGTGAGGAGACCTGGGGTGCAGTCAGTGTTCACAATTATCCCAAAGGTGTTCAGTAGGGATGAGATCAGAGCTCTATAGCAGCAAGATCTTCCTGAATGCAAAATGTTATTATAGCGCCATCTAAAGACGTCCTGTACAACTGAGCGCCTTCGGATTTGTGGTAACAGTTTGGAAAAGAACCACATATAGAAGGAAAGGCGAGGTGACCCAATACTATTGGCAATATAGTGTATATATTGTCACGTGACAGAATGTTATTCAATGCTTTATGTACAGCTGGACATAAGTTGATGCCTTTACATTAGTGTTTATGGTTAATGGAAAACTTTGGCCTATTTGAAGGGGAGTTTCTTTGTTGCTTCATTTGATCAGTCAGTGTATTTTGTAATCTGTTCTGTGGCCTAAAAAATGAACAAAATGTGATGGATGAGAAACAATTAAAAAGCATAATAATCAAGCACTGGTCCATGCTTTTGGTCATCACCATGTTACTTTAGCATGAGGTTGTCTGGGTGAGCCGTGTCTGTGGATTGCAGCTCTCCAATTTCGGTGATGGAAACGGTCCAAAGGCCGGAGTTATTCAAATGAAAACATTGTGTGATGAAAATAGGTGAGCCTCCCTTTGCAACACACACACACACACACACACACACACACACACACACACACACACACACACACACACACAGAGCAATGGCACTGCTGACAGTGAGTTATGGTAACTTCACAACCTGGTGAAGAATGTGGGCTGAACAGCTGGAGTGAAAACGGATTAGAAAAGAATAATAATAAAAAAATACTGGCACACTTTGTGATGAAAGGAGTGATTTGGTCTGATAAAGAATGCCATAAATCTGGAACTGGTGCTTGGCAGAAGAATAGTGATGGTATTTTGGTATTGCTTCAACTAAGAACATTTATACCAGTTAAATTCTGTTGAGTTCTGGATTCTGATTAGTCAGAAGTTGTTGTGTAATGTTCTTACACAGTAGATTATATCATATATTATTATTTTATTTTAATACTAAAATATAAATAATAATCTAAGTAACATTTTACTAGGAGTTTAGTCAAACTAACATTTGGGTTTAGGCTCAGACAGGTTCGTTAGTTCGTTTGCCAGGTGATCTTAGTTAATGAAGGAAAGCGTAAAATAGTGCAATGTCTTGCAAAAAGCAGGAAAACAATTAATATATCTTAAAACTGAACAGAACTTTCAAAAGATCATCAGTGATTTACAACACAACAGTATTTGAGAAGATAAATGATTATTAGGAAAGATTTCTGTTAGACAAGTTAATAGTATTAAATGGGTGTCTATAAAAAAGTCACTATTGAGCAGCAAACAGATATTTAAAGCTTTCTGGCGTCTAATAAACCTCTCGATGCAGAATGTATTTCGGCCGCCTCTAACCAAAAGATCAGAAAGAGAAAGCAGTCCCAAGCAGTGTCCCAATACTTTTGGGATTTTAATGTATAAACTGGCGTGATCAATCCTAATCAACATCTTTAATGTGCCCTGGTTAATGAGAGCTCCAGCTGCCAATGCTGCTGCTGCTGAGGGTCAATCAACTCAGCAGCATCTTATGAAAAACAGACCTACGCAATAAAGACAATGGCATGAGAGACAAAAAGCCTTGAAAACGCGCAGATTCGGTCGCAATTCGATCGTCACGCCGAGAGCCATCTCGATTCCTGAATTCCATTGTGTTTCCGGTTTCCTGGAAACGTCCCAAGATCATGCGTCAGTGTGGCGAGGTGACAATCTCACGCTGCAATCCGCACAATGTGAGCGCTCTTGCTATGCCAGGAATGACATCACTGTTCTCTGAGTGGTGTCACTCTCTAAGAAAAACCACCAGGAGGAAAAAGGTGACCTGCAGAGCAGTTCCTAATTTTTTTCTAACAGCAGTTTTTGTGCTGCTAATAATAAAACCAGGATGACAGGGACTGGAAAAAAGGTTATTATATATACAAACAGCACCTGCAGAAGGACTGGAGCACAATACTCTCTCAGGTGACTCAAAGTCCCTCTGCTAATTAACACCTGAGAATGTGAGACATACGGAACCTTCAGCTGTGTGAAAATCCACATTATTATCTTCTGAAATCATTTTGTATTACAATAGGCATTGTGTAAGGATGTTTTTTTGACTATGGGAATAACATTTATATCCTTTTTTCGTGTGTAACCCCTAAATGTAAAAAAAAGAACGTTTAATTTATCATTAAAATTGAATATTTAGGAATTATAGTGAAGCCGAAAGGAAAAGTCGAGTTCTTACGAGTTTTCACATTGAAAAGAAAAAAAAAAAACGGGATATACAACCTCAACAAGAACAAAAAATAAGGTTGAAGTAGTAAATTAGCAATCGTAAATGTCCTCTAATCAGAATTGTGTCTCCAAGTTTTTATGACTTAAGAGTTTTTCATTTCCTGAACTGAAATATTCTTTCGACAGAACAGGAAATGTTGTTGGAGTTAAAAGTAAAATTCATTATTTGATAAATGTAAATGGTGAATATGCATAAATAAGCAACGTTTGGCATCCCACAAGACTTCTTTCTTCATTTAGATACTACATATGAATACAATAATAAGCTTCTGCTAGTTAGTATCTGGTCTCAGATACAGATTGCAAACATACAGCAAAAAAACATAAAAATATTTACACTGTATGGACAAATGTTTGTGGACACCTGACAATAAGATACACATTTTTATAGAATACACCATTCCATATTTAGTCCATATTTGCAGATTTGGCCATTAGGGTGTTAGAAAGTCACCATGAATAAGATATTTGCCTCAAAAGGCCAAACTTTAGATGTAGGAGTATTAAAAAATAATTTAATTTTAATATAGTAAACTATTTAATTAGTCAAATGTGATATAAAGGTGAATTACCCTAAAGTTAACTTATAATATATTTTTTTCAATAACAAATCAAGATTAACGTTCTAAAATTAAAATTAATAAATAAATAAAAAATTTTCAAACTTTCCATCCGACATTTAGTTCCCATTAGCTGTTCCAGTATGATCACCTTCTCTCTTCTGGAAAGTTCCAATAGATTTTAAAGTGTGGAGATTTGTAGAGATTCAATCAGCCACATGTGTGCTAGTAAAGTTTACTAAAGGTAGTGATGTAGGTGAGAAGGTGAGGAGGTCTGGTGTGCAGTCAACGTTTACATTCATCCCAAAGATGTTCAATAGTTCAGAGTTCTATAGCAGGAGATCTTCCTTTTCAACATCTCCATGACAAGCAGATCTTCATGGAGCTGGAGCTTTGTGCACATTAGCATTTGTCCATATAGTGCAATTCTAATTGTGTTACGATTGTGTACGATTGTTTTAAAAAAAAAATGCAAAACACTTGAATACCGCGTCACATGCTACACTACACTGTTCCAAATCATCACCGCTTACTAAACAGATGTGGTCTACCAGGAACTATTTTCCTGTGTAGCATGATTAGCTTGAATGGATGCTAGCCAATCTTTCCGGAATCAGGAATGTAAAAGGAAACAGTCATAAAGCTGAGCTAAATACAGCACGGTGTAGCACAAAACAATATCAGTTTTATGCTAACGCAGCACACAGTGTCCTTGTGTACGAATATTTTATCAAGCACAAGCTACAACATTTGTCAGACTCACACCACAGCTGAAGACTTTTATTTCAAATGCTATTCATCATAATGTTGCCTGTTATGCTCGACAAAATGCACACAAAATGGTATTTATATGGTAAAATAGTCGTGCTAAACTAGAGGCTGTATATACACTGAATATGCACAACTTGCTAATATTCCAGTAGAACATTCAGGAGAAGATCTGGTGTGTATTCGCTGATTGGTGATTGGCTGATTTTTTGAAAAAGAACATTAAAAAAAATAAATGTTGTTGACCATCTACCCTATTAACATTTAATTATTGGGCTTATTTATATAGTTACCAATATACCGAATGTGTGCATCTGTAAGCGAGTGACGTTTTTCTATTCAATTTGTTTTAATCTATTATATCCTAATTTTGATGCTCTGCTATTCGTAGCTTGGCACAAGACATATATAATGAGAACCAGATTTATACTACAGATGAAGCAGCTGTGTCTAAGATGTCTACTGCAAAAAAAAAAAAAAAAAAAGGGCATTTTGCGGCTTCCTGGAATTTTTCTCATGTTTTGATTGGATCAGTTATGAGATTTTAATGATTGAGTATTTTCATACAAAACTTTAGTCACATGGTTGACAAAACGCTTGGATTGTAGATGCAGTATAGCAGTTATTATTGCATTAGGTTGCCTCATTAGCGTCGTCGCTTGAAGGAAATTATTTTGGGTACATTCATAAGCACTTCCAAACCATTGGAGGCAGATGTGAGAAAGTCGCTTGAAAGTTAGCGGAAACCCGACCGCGAGCTAACTAATTAAAGCGGAAAATATTGTTTTTTAAATGACATGTTCGCGCTTCAAGAATCAGCTGATAAGTATATTAATGCTGACAAAGTGTTACTGATTTATATTCTGGAAATAATAAAGTGTGAATGTGTGGGTAAAGTGGAAATGGACATTGTATCAAAGCAGCTTTACAGAAATAAATTGATTGTAAACAGAAGTTTTAGTTTTAACATCATAAATGAGTCCCTATACTGTAAGTTTATCCCTGATTAGTGAGCCAGTGGTGACTGTGGCAAGAAAAAAACTCCCTGAGATGGTTTGAGAAAAGAAACCTTGAGAGGAACTAGACTCGACAGAGGGGGAACCTCATCATCTGGGTGACATGAAATGTCTATTCATTTCAGTTTCATTATTGGTGAGGTTATCGCATGTTCCCTGATGGAGACTTGAATGTAAAACTGTCCATGGCAATTGAAGATCCAAGCCATTTTAGCAGACTGTTTTTATTAATTCCAGTTTAAATCCATCTTCATAGTTCTTGAGTTTAACCCTCCACAATAATCGCATGGATCTTTACATTATTATGTAGAATTGTCCCTTTTATTCCTAATGAGCTAGCAACTGTAGAATGTGGCAAGAAACAACTCCCGGAGATGGTATGAGCAAGAAACCTTGAGAGGAACCAGACTCAAAAGGAAACCCGTCCCTTATCTGGGAGACACCGAATGTCCATTCATCAGCATTATGTCTTCTGGCTTATACTACATATGAGTTTTATATTTGGGAGCTGAATTTTTATATAATAGGTGACCGACAGAAAATAAAATGTTGGACTTGGGAAAAAAAATTATTCACCATTTCATAAGCATACACAAACAAATTTTGGTGTCCCACAAGACTCGGCCCTTGGCTCTCTGCTTTCTTTACCTATAAACTACATCTGGATAAAATTATTCATACATATGAACTTAACTTCTTCTGCTATGTTGATGACGTGTAGTAGAGACAGGTGACAGGTTCAGGGGTCTCGGATAAACAGATTACCTGCATATACAGAGAAAGACAAATATATCTACACTATCTGGACAAACTGTTGTGGACACCTGACCACATGATTGTGTGCTTTTTGAACATACTATTCCATATGTTGCTGTTAATAAGGTTCCAATAAATTTTGTGGAGATTTGTGGAGATTTGTTTAGCCACAAGAGTGTTAATGAAGTCAGGTAGAGATGTAGGTGAGAAGGTGAGGAGGCCTTCAGTGTTCACATTAATCCCAAAGGTGATCAATAATGTTGGAGCTCTGCAGGAGATCTTACACTCTAACCCATGTAAAGCAGATATTCGTAGAGCTGGCTTTGTGTATGTATGTACATGTAATATGTGGGAGTGACAGCGCCACCTTCTGGCCAGAAACTCACCATGGCTGTTTCAACCCCATGCTAATCCACACAGGACTCTGTGCTATTGTACTTTTCTCTAGTATTTATCTTTATAATACTAATCATTTATATATATATATATATATATATATATATATAGTGAGGAAAATAAGTATTTGAACACCCTGCTATTTTGCAAGTTCTCCCACTTAGAAATCATGGAGGGGTCTGAAATTTTCATCGTAGGTGCATGTCCACTGTGAGAGACATAATCTAAAAAAAAATATCCAGAAATCACAATATATGATTTTTAAACTATTTATTTGTATGATACAGCTGCAAATAAGTATTTCAACACCTGTCTATCAGCTAGAATTTCGATGCACCTGTTTGAGGTCGTTAGCTGCATAAAGACACCTGTCCACCCCATACAATCAGTAAGAATCCAACTACTAACATGGCCAAGACCAAAGAGCTGTCCAAAGACACTGGAGACAAAATTGTACACCTCCACAAGGCTGGAAAGGGCTACGGGGAAATTGCCAAGCAGCTTGGTGAAAAAAGATCCACTGTTGGAGCAATCATTAGAAAATGGAAGAAGCTAAAAATGACTGTCAATCTCCCTCGGACTGGGGCTCCATGCAAGATCTCACCTCGTGGGGTCTCAATGATCCTAAGGAAGGAGAGAAATCAGCCCAGAACCACATGGGAGGAGCTGGTCAATGGCCTGAAAAGAGCTAGGACCACCGTTTCCAAGGTTACTGTTGCTAATACACTAAGACGTCATGGTTTGAAATCATGCATGGCACGGAAAGTTCCCCTGCTTAAACCAGCACATGTCCAGGCACGTCTTAAGTTTGCCAATGACCATTTGGATGATCCAGAGGAGTCATGGGAGAAAGTCATGTGGTCAGATGAGACCAAAATAGAACTTTTGGGTCATAATTCCACTAAACATGTTTGGGGGAAGAAAAATGATGAGTACCATCCCAAGAACACCATCCCTACTGTGAAGCATGGGGGTGGTAGCATCATGCTTTGAGGGTATTTTTCTGCACATAGGACAGGGCGACTGCACTGTATTAAGGAGAGGATGACCGGGGCCATGTATTGCGAGATTTTGGGGAACAACCTCCTTCCCTCAGTTAGAGCATTGAAGATGGGTCGAGGCTGGGTCTTCCAACATGACAATGACCCGAAGCACACAGCCAGGATAACCAAGGAGTGGCTCTGTAAGAAGCATATCAAGGTTCTGGCGTGGCCTAGCCAGTCTCCAGACCTAAACCCAATAGAGAATCTTTGGAGGGAGCTCAAACTCCGTGTTTCTCAGCGACAGGCCAGAAACCTGACTGATCTAGAGAAGATCTGTGTGGAGGAGTGGGCCAAAATCCCTCCTGCAGTGTGTGCAAACCTGGTGAAAAACTACAGGAAACGTTTGACCTCTGTAATTGCAAACAAAGGCTACTGTACCAAATATTAACATTGACTTTCTCAGGTGTTCAAATACTTATTTGCAGCTGTATCATACAAATAAATAGTTAAAAAAATCATATATTGTGATTTCTGGATTTTTTTTTTAGATTATGTCTCTCACAGTGGACATGCACCTACGATGACAATTTTAGACCCCTCCATGATTTCTAAGTGGGAGAACTTGCAAAATAGCAGGGTGTTCAAATACTTATTTTTCTCACTGTATATATAGCCTATATATTTGCTTTTTTATTGTTTGAAAAAGAAAGCAGCATCTGTTGTTTGTTTAATGGCTGTGAGTAAACCAGGGGCCACAGTGACAAGAAAAAGCTCCCAGATATGGTTTGAGGAAGAAACCTTGAGAGGAACCAGACTCAAAAAGGAAACCTATCCTTACTTAGACACTGAATGCCCATTCATTACAGTTCCATCACTGTTAAGCTTATCAGCAGCTTCTTTACTTAGAGTCACATCCTCCTGAGAGACACATAGAATACAGATTAACATGGCAGAGGTAGAGCTGTAACTTCCTGCAGACAGAACAGGAAAAGAACGTCTGGCTTAAATTAGTTTTTTATCGTCTTTTTTGCATTACAAATGCCTGTTTGTGAAATGCGTAAGAAGTTGGAAGCCGCTTAAGTAAATTAATGATTTGCTATCTGTCTGAAGCAAAGAAATATAAGTGAACCATCTGAAGCATATTGAATTGCAGAGCGCCGTATTTTTTCTATTGCATCGTATTGCATTCAATTTAATCAAAATTTTATCGCACTGCATCGTAATAGCAAAGGAATCGTATTGCATCGCATCGGTAGCTGCTTCATAAGTACCTTTTAATGTATCGTATCATTGCCTATCTATCGAAATGATAATCGTGTCGACCTCAGTTATAAAGATGCACATCCCTGACACACGGTGCTGCTGAATTCCGGATTCTGATTGGTCAGAAGATGTTCAGCTTTGACAGAAGCTCAGCTTTCAATCCCTGGTTTATATGAATCCACTAGTTTCAATACATTATGGTTCCTATAGTCGGAGCTCATGGACATGCCGTGATGTTTGCTTCATGTAACAGTGATGGAAGAGAGTCTCCAGTGTCAAGGACTTGCTGAGAAGGTTTGCACATCTTTTGAGAGGAAAAATGGAAGCTAATGAAGGAACGATGAAACCATCCAGAATGTAACTATAAAAGGATAAAAAGTGTGATGATTATTAAGGATAATCAGATTTAAGGTCACATGTCTGTTGTTTGTTTTCCAGCACTTCAGCACTTTTAACCAGTGTAGTGATGTATCACCACAACCCCAGTAAAAAGAACCTTCTGAAATGATCCGAACCCCCCGATCCAGACCTCTCTGGTGATTTATAAGTCACTTTGGAGGGGGAGAAATGCCTGGAACATTCTGTCTGACCCCTTGTACCTTTACTTAGTACCCCCTGCATACCACAGATGTTCTGCAAACAGCTTGTGTAAACGTGTTATTTCTTTCCTGCGGGTTATTTAAGCTCAGATTGGATCGGTCTTTTGGATGCAAATATTTGCCCTGATGTAATTGTGTAATTGCGATTTCTCTTTCTGCTGCTCCTGCCATGTCAACAACCACAAGTTTCTATATTTTCACACAATCCCATTCTGAGTATGAAGAACTTCTGAGAGCTGCGTCGCTCGCGTCGTCCTCATGAGTGCTGTTGAACATTTTTCTTTCGCTTTTGCTGGAGATGAGTGAGATGCGAGGCTGTAAATAGAATCACAAACACGTTTCCTTCAGGTGATATATGACACGATACAGGCACCAGAGAAGAGGCCTCGTGTTCGGAGCTTTTCAGAAAACACTGGGTTCATGAGATGAGAAGGAAAATAAGAAGGTTGGGGTCTGGAGAACTCGAGCAGAGACACTGCTGATAGTGGGGTTTTGGGGGGGGGGGGGATTATTGCAGCATTTTTTTTAGTGAATGATCAATAAATTATAAATAAACAAACAAATATATACATAAAAATACATTTAAAAATATCTATTTCAAAAATAGTAAACAATTAATTTACTAAATAATAAATATTACATTATTAGTAGTAGTAGTAGTATTAAAAATAATAATATACTTTGATAACACGTATAATCACCTAATTAATAATTACATAAAAAGTACACAATGGTAAAAAAAAACCACAACCCTAAATAGTAAATTAATAAATGACTTAAGTGGATTAATAATTATAAATTAATATTAATTATATTATAATATGTATTATATTAATTAAATGGTCCATAAATCATTTACCTTCATAAATAATAAATAGTTCATCATATAAAATAATCAAATATCAATTAAATTATAAAAACGTAATAAAAAAGAAAAAAGGGTGGGGAATAAACATCAAATGATGGTGTATAAATCTTTATTAAAAAGGGAAATAAAAAAACAACAACAATACAGACTTGATATGCGAGGGGCAGGAGTGATAGTGAGGTCCTATGCTGCCCCCTGCTGGCCGGTGTTACTAAATAGGGTTGACTTGAGCACATTTACAGAAACAGGAGCATGACTTGGTGCCACTTTGTGTCTCACTACTGGAACACTAATAAATCTGTACAGAGACGTTTAAATACAGGTCCATTGTCCTTCACAACAACGATTCAGGATGATTCATGTCTTTTAATTCATGTTCGGGGCTCAGACACAGTTTTGTTCAAGTGCAGCTCATTGTTTTATTTTATTTTATGGTGGAATCGTTTCTAGCTGCAGTCCATATGGAATAGTAACCATTAAAGACTACGTGTTTCTACACTTTTGACAGCCTCTGTGTGTGCGCGCACACACACACACACACACACACACACTGAACCCTTAATCACACATGTAAAAAAAGAAACACACGATGTTGTATTTTATATATTTTTTTTATTAAAACCAACAACAGTGCACAGCGTTCATCATGATGATGATGATGATGATTCAGTTCAGGAAGGTTCAGTAGCTCTTGGTGCTTTCGTACGAATCAGGGAACGGCAACGAGATGTGACCCGAGCCCACGACTAAAGGCAAAATCCCGGCGTTCGGAACCACGTTCCAGGAGAGAGTCAGAGTCACGTTCTTATTCGCTCTGGGTTAAAAAAACAAACAAACAAAACAAAGAATTTTATATATTTTAGATTAAAACCTTTTCTTGTAATTAACACACATTTTGTAATACACATGAGAAAAAAAGATTTTAAATGAAAAAAATGTTCAGTATTAATAGTATTTTTTTTTCCCCCCAGAATAAAAAACGAAAAAAAAAAAAAACAAACAAAAGAAAAAAAAAATTCAATTAACACTGATAAAATTTTTTAATCAGTTCAGCACTGAATCATTTGGTAGTGATCCACACAAAAAGAAAAAATAATACAAACTAACTTTTTTTATTTCCATTTTATTGCCTTTTGTGCTATGCAGGGTGTTTTATCAAAAATAAATAAATAAAAAGTTCCAATTGAATGAATAAATGAAAAATGATACAGAGTTACATGTCCCTCGTTTTATGTGACTTATGAAAAAAACCTTTAAAAAATTGTTACAAAATTCTTTATAAAAATGTGACTGGTGAGCAACTTAATGCAACATGTAGATAAACAATCGTCTTCTTTCAGCTTTTCCCATTAGGGGGCGCCACAGCGGATCGTCCGTCTTCATACCCTCCTGTCCTCTACATCTGTCTCTTTCACACCAACTACCTGCATGTCTTCCCTCACCACATCCATAAACCTCCTCCTTGATCTTCCTCTTTTCCTCCTTCCTGGTGGCTCCAACCTCAGCATTCTCCTACTGATATACCCCATGTCCCTCCTCTCCACATGTCCAAACCATCTCAATCTCACCTCCCTCACCTTCCTACATGTGCTGTCCCTCTAATAAACTCATTTCTAATCCTGTCCATCATCGTCACTCCCAACGAAAACCTCAACATCTTCAGCTCTGCTACCTCCAGCTCCACCTCCTGTCTTTTACTCAATGCCACTGTCTCTAATCCATACAACATCGCAGGTCTCACCACAGTCCTATAAACTTTCCCTTTCACTCTCACAGATACTCTTCTATCACAAATCACTCCTGCTATCACTCTTCTCCTCCCACTCCACCCTGCCTGCACTCTTTTCTTCACTTCTCTAACACACTCTCCATTACTTTGCACTGTTGACCCCAGGTACCTGAACTCCTCCACCTTCTCCACCTCTTCTCCCTGCAACTGCACCCCTCCACTGCCCTCCCTCTCATTCACACACATGTACTTTGTCTTACTCCTACTGACTTTCATTCCCCTTCCCTCCAGCGTGTACCTCCACCTCTTCAGGCTCTTCTCAACCTGCTCCCTACTCTCACCACAAATAACAATATCAGCCGCAAACATTATAGTCCACGGAGACTCCTGTCTGACCTCGTCCGTCAACCTGTCCATTACTACTGCAAACAGGAAAGGGCTCAGGGCTGATCCTTGATGCAGTCCAACCTTCAACCTGAACCAGTCTGTCTTTCCTACTGCACACTTTACTGCCGTCACACTGTCCTCATACATGTCCTGCACCACCCTCACATACTTCTCTGACAAACCTGACTTACTCATACAATACCACAACTCCTCTCTCGGCACCCTGTCATACACTTTCTCTAAATCCACAAATACACAATGCAATTCTTTCTGTCCTTCTCTATCTACAATACCACAACTCCTCTTAACTTAATTCCCATGTAGTTACTGCAGGTCTGCACATCTCCCTTATGCTTAAAGATCGGTACCAGCACACTCCTTCTCCATTCCTCAGGCATCCTCTCACCTTCCAGAATCTTGTTAAACAATCTGGTTAAAAACTCCACTGCCATCTCTCCTGAACATCTCCACGCTTCTAACAGAATGTCATCTGGTCCAACCGACTTTCCATTCTTCATCCTCTTAATCGCTGTTCTCACTTCCTCCTTACTAATCCTATCCACTTCCTGCTTCATTATCTCCACACCATCCAACCTTCTCTCTTTTTGATTTTCCTCATTCATCAGCTGCTCAAAATACTCCCTCCATCTTCTCAACACACTCTCCTCACTAGTCAACACATTTCCATCTCCATCCTTTATTGCTCTAACTTGCAGTACATCCTTCTCAGCTCGGTCCCTCTGCCTGGCCAATCGGTATAAATCCTTTTCTCCTTCCTTAGTGTCCAACCTGTTATACAGCTCCTCATATGCCTTTTCCTTGGCTTTCACCACATCCCTTTTAACCTGCTGCCGCATCTCCTTGTACTCCTGCCTACTTTTCTCATCACTCTGTTAATCCTTATTCTGTTTCTCCAATATCTTTTTCCTTATGCTCTCCTGCACTTCCTCATTCCACCACCACGTCTCTTTGTCTTCCCTTTCATTTTCAGATGTTACACCAATAACCTTTCTAACTGTCTCCCTTATCACTTCTGCAGTAGTTCCCCAATCATCCGGCACCTCTTCACCACCACTGAGCTCCTGTCTGACCTCTTCCCTGAACCTCACACTACACTCTTCCTCCTTCAGTTTCCACCATCTTATTCTTCTTTCAGTCTTCACTCTCCTCCTCTTCTTCTTCACCTCCAAAACCATCCTACAGACCACCATCCGATGCTGTCCAGCTACACTGTCCCCTGCCAACACCTTACAGTCTCCAATCTCCTTCTTAAAATAAGTACTTATATTTAGATAAACAATAATAATAATAATAATAATAATAATAATAATACCTCAGACCGTTTCCATCGTCGAAGAAGAAGTATTTGGACTTCATATCCTTTAGCTCAAGTTTGTCTTTTTCTCCTCTCCGAACGATCTTGTCCCATAGAACCACCTGATTCAGTGCCTGAGGACACAGACACAGACACACACAGACACACACACACACACACATATATAGCACAACTAAAGCAGCACAGAGACACTGGTATGAAGTATTTAGTATAAAAACGTACGTTGCTTTTGGTTGAATATTCGGCAGACAGATAGAGGAAGAGCAGCTTCACGTTCCAGTCGAATATCGGCTGCAGATGTAACGATCTGTTACGGTTAATAACATGAAATCCTCACACATGCACACAAGACTGGGAGTATTGGACCCATGCCAAGAGTTCTGACCACTAGAGGGTCATCAATAGGCACAGATTTACAGTTCAACACGTGCGGACGCTGGAGACCGGCAACACGAGTACAAGAAAATCACACAACACACTTCTGAATTGAAAATCCATTTGAAGAGCTCAATCTTCTACCAAGTCCCAGGGACAAACGGTAAAGTGTGTACGATATATTTCATCTACGAAGGGGCAGAAAATGTGTTTATCATTTCATACAGATAATAAACATCACACGAAAATGGGCTTTTTTTTTCTTTTTCAAATAAAGCGATTACAAATGTGATTTTGTACAACAGTTCAAAAACAAATTACTATTTATTTTTTTATCGATTTCACCAAGAGAAATAAATCCAAAAAAGGCCAAACAAAAGCACTCGTTTAAAAGATTCGGTTCGATCACAATGACTCACTTATTAGCGGTGATTTGCTGCCACCTACAGGCGGCTTTTATTTCACATTTAAAGTATCGTCTAATTTTGTAAATAATCTCAAATATCAGAATTCAACTGTATGCTTATATTTAAACAAATATTACAAATATTAAAACTTTATACATATGCAAGTGCAGGTTAAAGCATTACATGTCCCTCTGAGCAGTGTGTAAATACATCTAAACTTCAGATGCATGTGTTTCCTCTGCATTACAAAGATGGATTTTGTTAAGACTGATTTCATTTGCTTAGTAACAGCCAAAATATCTTGATGGAATGAAAAAAAAATTAGGGATGCACCGAATATTCGGCCACCGAACATTTTCGCGATTACAAGACACCGAAAAAACACGGCTGAAACAGTTTGTTGTGATGACGCAAACAGAAACCGCGACCCGCACGTGCGTGTCTGAAGCAACATGTCTGCGGTGTGGACGTATTTCAGTATATCTGAGAAAGACCCACGGAGAGCGATTTGCAAAACATTAAATGCCGAAATTTCAAGATGGGGTGCGTCTGCAAAGACTTTCTCCACGTCGGGTTTAATTTATCACCTGAAATCCAAACATCCCGATCGCTATGCTGAATATGAGAGAAACACGCACAGAAAAGCAAAACCCCTCCGAGCACGCGCACTCCGTCTGTGGTGGAGGTTTCAGCAGGCCAGAGGGCCTGTACATTATTATTTAATGTACACATGAGTGCATTAAAGTTAAACATTTTAATTTTAATTTATTTTATCCTGTGCATTGTTGCAATGTGCTATAAATAAATATTTCCATAATTTGTAATTGATTTATTCTTTGAAACTTTAATATTTAATTTATGCAATTGAAATGCTTTGATTTTAGTAAGTTTAGTACACAATCATAGCCATAAATGCAATAGTAATAATAAGTGGCATAATTTCTTTCGGTGTTTCGGTTTTCGGCCTTGCTTTCCTCTTTTTCGGTCAAGAATTTTCATTTCGGTGCATCCCTATTAAAAATGACTTTAAAGGTAAAATCAATTGAAACTTTTTTTGAAAAGACTCCGCTGTGAACTGACCAGCACACAGAAACATCAAAGATTCTAGGAGTTCGCTGTCCTAGGTAGTGCTTACGGTATCAGCACAATAGGGCACTCAGCAGAACAACATCTAATTATTGATCAAATCCACCCAAAAAAATATCGAGATATCAGAAACTCTGGCTTGTTATACAGCCACCCAAGTACCAGCAATCTAAGCTTTTGCACCATTGTAGATGTCTACGCAGTGCATACAAGATCATCTGGGACTCCTTACATCTGTCACAAACTGTTCAACCTCCTTTCAGCCTGGAGGAGATACAGGAGCAGACGGTTCAGGTTCAGCTTCAGATTTTCAGATTCATTGCCAGACTGACAATGCCCCAGGTGCACAAAGCCAGCTTCATCTAGATATGCATAACCTGGAGACGTTTGGAGTGGAAGATCTCCTGCTATAAACCCTATTGAACACTTTTGAGATGAATGTGAACGCTGACCGCATCCAAATAGTGAATGGAGACTAAATGTGGAACGGGATGTTCAAAACACACACACACACACACACACACACACACACACACACACACACACACACACACACACACACACACACACACACTAAACATTTTGTTGCACTGTGCACACTAATTGGCATAATTTATTCATCATAATTAAACGGCGAATGGAACGACACGTTATGATGCAAGTAGCAGCGGGAGGAAAGCGTCCAATCAAAACGAAAGGATATCGGCAGAAAGGTCAAACGTGACAAAACTCAAATCGCTCCTTTCTCTTGGTCCCGTGAAGTCGTCCACGTTTTTCCTGGAGAAAACACAAACCACAAAAACACAAAAATGCAGAATTAGAAGCATTTAAATGCTAATATGCGCACGCAGCCGCATAGATCACGTAGCGCCGCTCGAACGAACCTGGGCTAAAATATCAACTGACCCCAAACAAATGCTAAATTCTTCACCGTACAGCTTAAAAACGTGAAAAGTATAGGTTGCGATTAATCACAAATTAACTCGTGATAATAATGTGATTAATAATGCAATATATATATATATAGAGAGAGAGAGACAGAGAGAGAGAGACAGAGAGAGAGAGAGAGAGAGAGAGAGAGAGAGACAGAGAGCGAGAGAGAGCGAGAGAGAGCGAGAGAGAGCAAGAGAGAGACAGAGAGAGCAAGAGAGAGACAGAGAGAGACAGAGAGAGCAAGAGAGAGACAGAGAGAGCAAGAGAGAGACAGAGAGAGAGAGAGAGACAGAGAGAGAGAGAGAGAGACAGAGAGAGAGAGAGAGAGAGAGACAGAGAGAGAGAGAGACACAGAGGGAGAGAGAGACAGAGGGAGCGAGAGACAGAGAGAGGGAGCGAGAGACAGAGAGAGACAGAGAGAGCGAGAGAGAGAGCGAGAGACAGAAAGAGAGAGGGAGAGAGAGGGAGGGAGAGACAGAGAGAGAGGGAGAGACCATCGATTTGCATTTGTATCGAGGTGCATAATTTTTTAAACATATTCGATTTGGTAAAATGTATTTATTTACATATCATTATACGTAGCTATACTTTAGGTATTTCGAAAGCGACCAATATTTTGATATGCAGATCGATTTCTCATCGCTAAACTGTGTCTCGAGCGCGTTCTCTAAGTGAATGTGACGCATCACAACAATCCTGAGAGTCACATAGAATACAGATTAACATGGCAGAGGTAGAGCTGTAACTTCCTGCAGACAGAACAGGAAAAGAACGTCTGGTGTTTATTTATTTTATTTGCAATAGAAAGGCGTCATATAAAGTAGGTATATTGAGGATTTACTGTAACCATATTGAATTGCAGAGCATCATATCTTTCTGAATCGGATCGCACTGTATCGTAATGGGGGTCAATCATATCGTATCGGTGGCTGCTATACAGAAATAAACATTACAGCATTTATTCAGCTAAAACTTTTGCACATTACTGAATACTGCATGTGTAAAAATCAAGAAATACAATAAAATATTGTGCACCTTTACTAGTATTATCTGTTTGAGATAAAAGCAGGATTATGGTTTCTTTGCTACAAACATATGGAATATAGAATCATAAAAATATTTCCCAGAGGTTTAATTTAAAGCAGGATTCACTGTAGAGGAAATAAATAAGTGTATAAACAGATGAAAGAACACATCTGGACTCACAGCAGCACTTTGGAGACGTGTATATCCACCGGAACGCTGCGGTCTCGGAACGCCGTCGTGATGAAGCAGCCGAACGTGAGAGCCGCCATGACGCTGAGGGAGAAGGCGAACAGCGAGTTCGCTCGCGATAAAACCGTATTCATAATTAATCCGATTTTAGATTCACACTACTAATAATTCAGTTTGAAGGCGACGCTTCCTGCACACAGGAAGTCGGACCCGGAAAACAGGAAGTCGTTCTGAGTAAGACGTGTTTCTGAGTTTACTTCCCGTGCCCGCATTGACGGAAATCCCGCCCCCCACCGCCCTAGTGCAGTGATTGGCTAGATCGGGAACACGTTCTGAATTACGATTGGCTGAAGGGTTACGCTGATTGGAGGAGAGAGATGTCACTCACGAGACACTGATGCGAGCAGCGTTTTAATTGATTTCAACGTAATTTCATACATTTTATATTAATTAATATTTTTATTAGATTAATTTAAGCTATATAGCTCAATAAACAAAACACATACAGAAAAAATGCTTTTACCACTGTCGAACATGATAAACAAATAGATTATAAAGAAAAAAAAATTGGAATTGTTAAATTATGATAAAAGTATAAAGTTTTATTAAAAACTATATAAAAAAAACATATATGAAATAAATAATATAAGTCAGGCAGAAATGCTGAAAAATTAGACATTTTAATCATTTGTTTTGTTCAATTAACAAAATAGAAAGTAAATGAACAGAATAAAAAAAAAAATCTAAATCAAATCAACATTTGGCGTGACTTCTTTGGCTTTTAATTCTTCCTTTTGCACACTTTGTACACTTGCGCAAAGTCGGGAATTTTGTAGGATCAAAATCAGGTGTCTGATTTACCAATAATACCAAACAGGTGCTAATGATCATCCATTTCAATTTGAATTGTAGGTTGAAACACAGTGATTAAATGAAACAGAAACAGCTGTAGGAGCTTCAAACTGGGTAAGGAACAGCCTTACTATACTACTAAGGTGATGTTGTGGAAGACACAAGGCAGTTCTACTGCATCAGATCTTTCTCAAAGCAGAGTGGGATTTCAAGTTGTGCTGTTTAAGCTATTTTGAAGAAGCACAAAGTAACAGGAAATGTTGAGGAGCATAGACTCAGTGGTCAGCCAAGAAATCCTAATGCAGAAGATAAAAAACACGTCATGCTTACTGCCCTCAGACATCAGAAGATGTCCAACATGCCATCAGAAAAGAACTGTTGGAAAACAGTGGGACTCAGGTACACCTATAGACTGTCTGGAGAAGTCTCACCAGAATTGGTCTTCATCAAAGAATTGTGAGCAAAAAAAATCATACCTCTGACTTGGAAACAAGGCTAAGTGACTCAACAATGCAGGAAACCTGGATGCAGAAAAATGGCAGCAGGTACTTTGGGCTGATGCATCAAAATCTGAAATATTTAGCTATTCTAAAAAAACAAGATGTTTGCCAAAGAGTTGACGAGCTGTACAATAATAAATGTCTGAGGGGAACATTGAAGCATGGTGGAAGTTTCCTGCAAGTTTCGGCCTGCAAGATTAACGGTGACCTCAATGCTGAGAAATATAGACAGATACTTCTCCATCATAGATTATCATCTGAGGCATCGAAATGTATCAGTCATAAATTAGGCCTCATCATAGCAGAGAGATTGTGCTGGTTAAAGTGGTAAATAATCTGCTATTGTCTTCCGATGAGGGTTTTGTCTCATTACTTGTTTTGCTCGACCTCAGCGCATCTTAAGACACAACTGATCATAATCTCCTCCTTGCTGGAATAGAGAATGTTGTTCGAATCAAGGGAACAGCTCTCTCCTGGTTTAGGTCTTATTTGATGATAACTATCAGTTTGTAGATATAGATGGTGAGTTCTCCACACTCTGTGAGGTAAAGTTTGGTGTTCCACAAGGATCTGTCTTAGGCCCACTGCTTTTCCCTATATAAATGCTGCCTCAGGGTGAAATGATATAAACATGTATGTGAGAGATCAGCTTAACAATGTTTAAGAGTGTGTGAAGGGCATTAGATAGTGAATGCTTAATAACTTCCTTCTGTTCAACTCAGATAAGATGGAAGTACTTTTACTAGAACCACATGCAGCTATATATACTGCGCTTTACTGTCTGGGTGTGTGAGTAAGTGCATAAATAAGCTTCAGTTAGTTCAGAATGCAGCAGCAAGGTTCCTTATCAGATCTAGAGCATATATAAGAATATGAGCATATCACCCCTGTTTTAATCATCTACACTGCTCCCAATTAAATCTCACACTGATTATAAAATATTACTACTGATGTATAAAGCACTTAACGGTCTCGCACTGCAGTATCTGAGTGAACTTCTGTACCAGTATGATCCTCCACGCCTACTTAGATCAAAAGGTACAGGCTATTTGTTGGTACCTTAAATAATAAAGACTCCAGCAGGGGCAGATGTTTCTCTTATAAACCGCACAGTCATGGAACAACCTTCCAATCAGTGTTCAGGAAACAGACACAGTCTCAGTGTTTAAGTCCAGGCTGAAAACGTATTCATTTAGTTGAGCCTTTTATCAGTAGATTTTTCTGAGGTCAAGGAGCAGATCTGGACTGATCATGGATAAAGAGTGTTTGGAGAACTGTAATATTTGTTAACCAGGATTAATGGTGTCATCAATGCTGAGAAATACAAGCAGACGCTTAGATCTTCAACGTAGAGAAGAATGAGGCGTCCTCTAAGTAATAGTTTTGGCCCCCACAGAGCCCTGATCTCAACATCATGTAGTCTTTCAGGTATTACAGAAAGACACAAATGTATTCGAGGCAGCCAACATCCACAGAAGATCTGAGGTTAGTTTTACAAGGTGTTTAAAACAACCTAGATGCTGAGCTCCTTCAAAAACTGTCTAAACCTTCACACCTGCCTAAAACTGTTGCACAGTGCTGTGTATATATATTACGGAGGGCCTAATAGGCCATACGTTATAATATTTTTCTCGGTCTTATTTTCTCGTGATCACAACTTAATTCTCTTGTGATATTGACAGAACAAACATTGTTTCCTTGTGAACTGTACTTCATTTTTCTGTGTATTCGGTATAGGAGGATGTTCTAGAGGTTTAGGTCTAGGCCATGCGTTCTCAGTTATTCAACAAAACAACTTTTGTTATGTCCAGAAAACGAAGTAAATGTAATTATTTACTGTACTTATATGTACTTTACTGAAGTAATTGATATCAATTAGTGTTTGACAACAAGAAAAAAAAGAATATTATAATGCCTGACCTCTTAGAACTTCCGTAGTATATAGAATAAAAATTAAATAAGTATATATAAAATAATAAAAAGCAATTCTAAACAAAAAAATTATAATAATAAAGTCAAGGATTTAATTTAATTCGATATAAATGTATAAAATGTATAAGCAGATACACAGGAAAGAGGTTTTGTGAAGAGGGGCGGGGGGGGATTTCCCATGCGCATGCGCAGTTCAGGAGTAAAAGTGAAAGTGAGTTTTGTTGTGAGCTCTGGGTGTTTTAGGGGAAGTTTCTCGCCGCCTGCTGATGATTTGACAGCAAAAGCATTGAAAATCAGCCGATTATACAGCAAAGAGGAGCGATGAGGGACATTTCTACCATCTATAAACTCTCCGTGGTCGCCTTTGCGTTGTTGGGCGGTGGTGTGTATTATATATTTTTTATAATAAATAGTGAAATATCGGTTGTGTAAATATCAGTGTTTAAAAATAGACCATCAGGATTTTTATTTCAAAAGAAAAACCACATTAACACAGGACTGGATCATGCAATGGAGTGTACTGGTTCCTATATGGGAATTGATAGGTGTCAAAAATGCTCCAGTTTTCTTTGTACAATTTTTAGTTGTTTAATAGAAATGACGTAAAAATTTAATTAAATGCACCGATTTTGGCTTTAATTTAGAATACAATGTTGTCGTTTAATCAGAAATTGCTTTCGCTTTCACTTTTTGCTTCTTTGCTGCCAGCTTTATTGTTGCCTGGCGTTGTTTTTGTTGTTCACTGCCAGAGTCTTCGAAAACTGGTGGATTTTGGTTACAGGTTACATGGAGGTGTGGATGTAGGTCTGTATTTGTCTTTGCCTTGCCTCCACACCCAGCAAGCATGAACAAACACTCGACGAAGTCTCCAAGGAGAGTACGGAACAACCTGCCATCTTGCATAATGGGGTTTTATATCGCTTTTCGCATACCATTGCTCAAATCAGTGGAGCGTTGAGAAGTTTACAACCTAGAAAGCGTGCACACGAGAGGATACGACAAATGAAGGTCTTTACGTCATCCATTTTGCTCAGCAGTTACATTAATTCGTCCTGAATTATAACGAGGCTGTAATCAGGCCTTTGCCTGGGCCTGCAGGTACTTTCGATTGTATCTCAAAAAAAACATTTAGCCACACAATCAGTTTCTACAATTTCTTCCAAATATTGTTGATATGCAATCATTTCCATATATGCAAATGAAAACTATAACCGATAGCACACTGTTATTTATGATGGCGTTGTTGAAAAAAAATAAAAATCTAAAATCACAAGAATAAAGTCGAAATTACGAAAATAAATTCGTAGCAATACGAGAATAAAATCATAGCATGGTAAAAGTCGAAATCACAAGAATAAAGTCAACATAATGAAAATATAGACGAAGCACTATGAAAATAAAGTAGGAATTACTAGAATAATGTTGTAGCACTAGTAGAATAAAGTCGAATTTATGAAAACAAAGTCGAAATTACAAGAATAAAATCGTAGCAATAGGAAATTACAAGTCGTAGCAGCACCGGCTGAAGTACTTGTTTTGGTGTTACACAAGATTTTGTGACCTTTGAAAGTGCTATTGCTCAAATGCAGCTGAAAATTGATGATCCAAAAAAGTTTGCTATGCAAACGGCGTAAATTTGAACATCAGCGGCCACCGTTCAAAACGTTGTTGTAGTTTTTGGGACGTGGGCCTGGTCGGGATTTTCTTTTGGACATAATCCTCTCTTTATTAATGGGACTCCTATATCCTTCAGGCTTGTGGGTCTCTGAGACACCAAAACCTTTAACATACTGTACCTAAAATTTGGAATTACAGTCGAACCCACTTATCTCGACCTCGGTTAACTCGCCAACCCTATTAAGTCGACGTTTTTGAAGTGGAACCGCCAAATTCTCGCTTTGTCTAAGCATTTTCTCATCAGTTATGTCGATTCTTTTATGTCCCCGAACCCTGATATCTCGAGCACAAGGGGGGGCAAATTTGCCACTTAACGTCTGTTATCTCGATCCGCATGACCAATCGCTAGTTAGGCATGACTCTAGAATTTAATGTTGACACTGGTTAGCTTTTTGTAAAAACGAACTACACACCGAAAGTTTTTTGTGATTTTGTGAGCGATCTTTGTGTTTGCAATGTTGGAGAATTTAATAAAGGTTTGTTTTGAGAATCGACGGTGGTTTGTATTGTATACTGGTAAATCTCTGCTGTTAGTTGGTGCACATATGCCTTTTGTTGTTAACAAACATGTATGTACATTTTTATAGCATGCCTTCATCAAACAAATTGCGGCAACGCTGTTGTGTAAAAAACCCTCCAAAAACACGTGCATGCACGTTCTCATTTATTAACGCACATCATGTACATAAAGAAATTTCAAGCACGTTAATATATTGCCGCCATATTGGTTTTCGTTTATCTCGATCATCGGTTATCTCGACGCTTTTTGGCGTCTCCTAGGCCGGCGACAAACCCGGGTTCCACTGTAGCTTGATACTGGATGAGTTTTACTACTGAACCTTAAATAAGTTTTAAAATCTTTAGTTTTTTTACCCAAAACAAAGGCAGTAAAGACAATGTCAACAGAACACACAGGTTAATGCAGAAGTGCGAAGACATGTGTATAAAGATTTCACTTTATTTGATGTATTTTTACACCATTTAACTGAATTTGCTGAATTAACAGAGTGTTATCTGCCCTCTTCTGCATACAGAAGCAGTGATGGACAGTAACGTGAAGTAAATGTAATTCTTTACTGTACTTAAGTCTCTGTTTTCTATTTAACTGAAGTGTTTCCATTTGGGGAGACTTTTATTTTTACTTCACTACATTTCAAAGTCAGATACTTTACTTTTTACTCGACTACATTTTATGAAATCAGTCGTTCCTTTTTGTTCATGAGGATAAAAACGTAACTGGTGAAACACGCAGCGAGTCACCAATCAGGATCGAGCGCACGCTCTGTTTTACACGTGTTCTGATCGGCGCTTGGTGTATTTACTGATCACCAACATGCAGTTAAGCATCAGTTCAACATCAAGCAGAACATTTAGAGAGGAATAAATGATGAAGAAACTCCAGACTCGAACTCGCCACAACACACGTGACCTCGTTTACACGTTTATTAGAAGTCGTTATAAGAAAGTTTTGGGTTCATGATCATTGTAATAGAAATCAACCAGTGTTTGAGTCATTAATATCATTCTATTAATAGATCAGTGTGCTGAGAGTCACATTCGAGTCTTTACACATCTTCTTCTTCTTCTTCTTCTTTTTCTTTC
The DNA here is from genome assembly GCF_946808225.1 of Silurus aristotelis. Taxonomy (NCBI): domain Eukaryota; kingdom Metazoa; phylum Chordata; class Actinopteri; order Siluriformes; family Siluridae; genus Silurus; species Silurus aristotelis. The sequence continues at coordinate 32,891,017 of NC_139577.1, read as the reverse complement.
GGCTGCTCCCATTAGGGGTCGCCACAGCGGATCATCCGTCTCCATACCACCCTGTCCTCTATATCTGCCTCTTTTACACCAACTACCTGCATGTCTTCCCTCACCACATCCATGAACCTCCTCCTTGGCCTTCCTCTTTTCCTCCTACCTGGTGGCTCCATCTTCAGCATTTTTCTACCAATATAATTCACGTCCCTTCTCTGCACATGTCCAAACCATCTCAATCTCGCCTCCCTCACCTTGTCACCACAACATCCTACATGTGCTGTCCCTCTAATAAACTCATTTCTAATCTTGTCCATCCTCGTCACTCCCAACGAAAACCTCAACATCTTCAGCTCTGCTACCTCCAGCTCCACCTCCTGTCTTTTACTCAATGCCACTGTCTCTAATCCATACAACATCGCAGGTCTCACCACAGTCCTATAAACTTTCCCTTTCATTCTTGCAGATACTCTTCTATCACAAATCACTCCTGTCACTCTTCTCCACCCACTCCACCCTGCCTGCACTCTTTTCTTTACTTCCCTAACACACTCTCCATTACTTTGCACTGTTGACCCCAGGTACCTGAACTCCTCCACCTTCTTCACCTCTTCACCCTGCAACCGCATCACTCCACTGCCCTCCCTCTCATTCACACACATGTACTCTGTCTTACTCCTACTGACTTTCATTCCCCTTCTCTCCAGCGCATATCTCCACCTCTCCAGGCTCTTCTCAACCTGCTCTCTACTCTCACCACAAATCACAATATCATCTGCAAACATCATAGTCCAGGGAGACTCCTGTCTGACCTCGTCCGTCAACCTGTCCATCACCACTGCAAACAGGAAAGGGCTCAGGGCCGATCCTTGATGTAGTCCAACCTTCACCCTGAACCAGTCTGTCGTACCTACTGCACACTTTACTGCCGTCACACTGTCCTCATACATGTCCTGCACCACCCTCAAATACTTCTCTGACACACCTGACTTCCTCATACAATACCACAACTCCTCTCTCGGCACCCTGTCGTACGCTTTCTCTAAATCCACAAATACACAATGCAGCTCCTTCTGTCCTTCTCTATACTTCTCCATCAACATCCTCAAAGCAAATAAGGCATCTGTGGTGCTCTTCCTCGGCATGAAACCATACTGTTGCTCACAGATGGTCACCTCTTCTCTCAGCCTGGCTTCCACTACTCTTTCCCATAACTTCATGGTGTGACTGATCAACTTAATTCCCCTGTAGTTACTGCAGGTTTGCACATCTCCCTTATGCTTAAAGATCGGTACCAGCACACTCCTTCTCCATTCCTCAGGCATCCTCTCCCCTTCCAGAATCCTGTTAAACAATCTGGTTAAAAACTCCACTGCCATCTCTCCTAAACATCTCCACGCTTCTACCGGTATGTCATCTGGTCCAACCGACTTTCCATTCTTCATCCTCTTAATCGCTGCTCTCACTTCCTCCTTACTAATCCTATCTACATCCTGCTTCACCAACTCCACATCCTCCAACCTTCTCTCTCTCTGATTTTCCTCATTCATCAGCTGCTCAAAATACTCCCTCCATCTTCTCAACACACTCTCCTCACTAGTCAACACATTTCCCTCTCCATCCTTTATTGCTCTAACTTGCAGTACATCCTTCCCAGCTCGGTCCCTCTGCTTGGCCAATCGGTATAAATCCTTTTCTCCTTCCTTAGTGTCCAACCTCTTATACAGTTCCTCATATGCCTTTTCCTTGGCTTTCGCCACATCCCTTTTAACCTGCTGCCGCATCTCCTTGTACTCCTGCCTACTTTTCTCATCACTCTGTCGATCCCACTTCTGTTTTGCCAATCTCTTTCCCCTAATGCTCTCCTGCACTTCCTCATTCCACCACCACGTCTCCTTGTCTTGCTTTCTATTTCCAGATGTCACACCAAGTACTTTTCTAGCTGCCTCCCTCATCACTCCTGCGGTAGTTGCCCAATCATCCGGCACCTCTTCACCACCACCAAGCCCCTGTCTGACCTCTTCCCTGAACCTCACACTACACTCTTCCTCCTTCAGTTTCCACCATCTTATTCTTCTTTCAAACCTTACTTTCCTCCTCTTCTTCTTCGCCTCCAAAACCATCCTACAGACCACCATTCGATGCTGTCTAGCTACACTGTCCCCCGCCAACACCTTACAGTCTCCAATCTCCTTCAGGTTGCATCTCCTACACAGAAGATAATCCACCTGTGTGCACCTTCCTCCACTCTTATATGTCACCCTATGATCCTCCTTCTTCTTAAAATACGTGTTCACCACTGCCATTTCCATCCTTTTAGCAAAATCTACCACCATCTGCCCTTCCACATTCCTCTCCTTAAAACCATACCTACCCATCACCTCCTCATCACCTCTGTTCCCTTCACCTACATGCCCATTAAAGTCTGCCCCAATCACCAATCGTTCTTTCCTAGGTACACCATCTACCACTTCATCTAATTCACTCCAGAATCTTTCCTTCTCCTCCATCTCACAGCCAACTTGTGGAGCATAGGCACTGATGACATTTATCATCATCCCTTCAACTTCCACCTTCACGATCATCACCCTATCAGAAACTCTCTTCACCTCCACTACACTCTTACTGTACTCTTCCTTCAGAATCACCCCTACACCATTTCTCTTCCCATCCACACCATGATAAAACAGTTTAAACCCACCTCCAATGTTCCTGGCCTTACTCCCTTTCCACTTGGTCTCCTGAACACACAACACATCTACCTTTCTCCTCTCCATCATATCAGCTATCTCTCTCCCTTTACCCGTCATAGTACCAACATTTAAAGTACCAACCCGAACCTCTACTCTCCTACACTGCTCCTTTTCCTGCCGTCTCTGTAGACGCCTTCCTCCTCTCCTTCTCCTCCTTCGGCCAACAGTAGCCCAATTTCCACCGGTACCCTGTCGGCTAACGATACCTGTGGCGGTCGTTGTTAACCCGGGCCTCGACCGATCCGGTATGAAATTCTCATTTGTGATCCGCATATTTGATTTGGCACATGTTTTACGCTGGATGCCCTTCCTAACGCAACCCTCCCCATTTACCCGGGCTTGGGACCGGCACTAAGAGTACACTGGCTTGTGCCCCCCTAATGGCTGGGTTCGAGTCTTTACACATCAACTGAGTTTAATAATAAAGATTCTTGTGATAAAAATAATAATAGTAACAATATAGTTATAATAAATCACTACTTTGGATACTTAAGTACATTTAAAGGTAAATACTTTTGTGTATACTTTTTTACTCAAGTGAAAGTTTAAAGGAAGTACAGAAGACTATGATTGAGTGTTGTCACGCTGATCATGAAAATTGCTTTGTTGGACTCCTGGAGGTTACCAGCTGTATCGCTGTCAAGATTTACGCCTGCATTACATTCTTTCAAATAAATTTTAATTTGTACCCTCTACTGTATGTTAGCTGAATTCTGAGAACTGCGACGTTAACAAAAGTCCTTTGTGTTTGTTCGGCTGCAGTGTGTAGTTCAAGATGCACAATGTTGGAGTGCTGGTTTGTTCAGGAGAAGCCTGGTGGTGGAGGTTTCTCTGCAGGCATGAGCCAGGAGAAGTCTGTGCTCTACATCAGAACTGACCCTGCTAGCAAGAAGAGTGAACAGAAACCTCCATCGGAAATCAGTCCCTCCAGGATTTACCACGTGTCCGGTCAGTATGATGCATATTTCAATATACGCTTTATGGACAAATGTTTGTGGTCACTTGACCATAAGATTTGTATGTGTTTTTAGAACCACATTTGGCTGGACAAGTCAGGTGTCCCAAAACTTTTGTCTAAAATTATATATAATAACAGCCTGACCGTTTGATATGTTTGAGCACATTCATTTATTTATTTTATTTTTGCTTTTCAATTCTTTAGATCCTATGTCCACTTTCTGCAGCTCTTCCTTCCATCCACCAGAGGGCACTTTGAACAAACCCCAATGCGAAATCAATCCTTTTACTCCTCAAGCCTCAATGGTGAAATGGGCGGCTTCTCTCACCGCTTCAGCGCAAAGCCCCATCTACCTGAGCGCCGACTGGTTTTCTGTCGCAGCACAAGGAGTTAACGGGGAGCTGACGCTTGCAAACGTGATGAGGGCGCCGTCTGGGTCCAACGAGCCGAGCGGTAAAACAATTCATTTTATCATCATATTTTAGACGGCTTTTATATAACAACTGCTGAATTCTTAAATCTGATTGGTCAGAGGGCGTTGCTTAATTTTAAATCTGATTGGTCAGAGGGCGTTGCTTAATATAATAGCAGCTCTGAAAGGCCCAAACGTTGTGGTTTTTCTAGTAACAGCTGACAACTTTTTTAAGATTTCTGGCATCTTTAGGACAAGGACAGGGACAGGGACAGGAAACAGCACTCGCACTGGAGACTCCTTCCATCTATTTATTAAACTTGTTATATGTAAGGTTATGGTGCTGTCAAATAATTCGAAGGTTGAATGCGAACTATTTGTAGTTGGCAAATTTATTTTGGATTATTTCGGGATCCAAAGGTCACAAGTTTAAATCTCAGCCACACCAAGCTGCCACTCCTGGGCCCCTGAGCAAGGCCCTTAAGCCCATAAATGCTCAGTTGTATGAATGAGATCTGGATAAAGGCGTCTGCCAAAACGCTAGAAATTTAAATTTTGGTCAATGAATTGCTTTGATACTTGGTAAAGGCAGGTGCTGCTGTAGGTGAGAAGGTGTGGAGATCTGGGGTGCAGTCAGCGTTCACATTCATCCTAAAGGTGTTCAGTAGGGACGGAGCTCTATAGCAGGAGATCTTCCACTCCAAACTATCTGAAAGCAGATCTTCATAACGCTGGCTTTGTGCACAGGGGCATCGTCATGCTGAAACAGGTTTGAGTCTCAAAGTTCAAGTGAAGTGAAAATCTCATGCAACAGCATCCAAAAACATCAGATAAAATTGTGCCTCCAACTTTATGGCTGGAGAAAGTCAGGGGTCCCGAATTGTGTAGTTGAGAAAAGTGCATTTATTTGTTTAGCTTTAGCTTTTTTCTTCCACAGCTAATGAACTTGTTGATAATAGCAACATTATAGAGTTTTATAAACGGTCCTGAGATCAAAAGTATTAAACAATAATTAACATTTTATTTATTCATTCAATTTGACACTCGTTCCCTCTTTCTCTGTTCCTCTCAGTAATCCTCAGCATCTCCACTAAGACCTCTAGCGTCCGCTCCAGACTGGGAGAACCGGTGCTGTTGGACTGTGGGTTCTGGGTCGACCCGTCTTCACCCCTGCATGGTTCTGGCTTTGCTGTGGAGTGGCGCTATCAGTTCCGTGGCGAGGGCAGGCTGGTCGTGGCCTACAACGGAAAGAACGATCGTTTCACCGAGACATCCGAGACAGACGCCGACCTGGACATCGTGGGTCTTTACGACTCAGGAAACGCATCACTGGTTCTGAAAGAGGCCCAAGTGAGGCATGCTGGAACATACATCTGCACTGTTTACCTGCCTCACCTTCTGGCTCAGGTGGCCCTGGAGCTGGAGATAGTGGGTGAGTTTTCAGTCATGTTAAAGAACTTTTTTTATATCGTTTCTCATTTATTTATTTTTTTTACACGTGACACTGTTTCCGCTGTGTGGGCAAAAGTATTGGAACGCCTTAGTTTTCCAGCCATTTGTGGTTCTTCCCTGAAATTTGATTGCCACAAAGTCGGAGGCACACAATTGTTTGTATAAGATGTCTTTGGAAGCAGGAATAGGAAAGTAATTTTTATGTCGAAATAATGAAATGTATTAACAAAAATATATGGTGGCGTCCGTATTAGCATGTATTACCATATTAGCATTTCCGTTCCATTATTATTCACACCGATGCTTTTTTCTCATCATCAGTCTTTAATTCTGTCACTTTCTGCATATCTTCTTCTCCCTCCTGTAGAGCCTCCATCACTAGCGATCTACCCGTCCCCTCTGCCTCTGTCTGTCCCGGGGCAGGTGGTGACGGTCCACTGTGAGGCCTCTGGGTTCTATTCCCTGTCTCTGGACCTGAACTGGGAGTTCACTGATGCTGAGGGGAAGAAGCGCTCGCTGGGTCAGGGCAGCGTGACGGGCCACAGGCAGGCCAGAGACGGGACCTACAGCCAGAGCTCTCGCTTAGAGCTCGACTCGTTTAAACTGGGAATCGGGCGGGGCGGCGAGCTCAGTTGTGTGGCCAAGCACCAGGGAGGAACTCGACGGGCAACTGTAATTCTGAATGTTATCGGTGAGCCACACACAGCATAATTATAACAACATTCTTAGCTAGCATTAGTTAACTAGCTAACCTAGCTCTTTAGGTTCCATTTGATCTCTTTATAATTTCCCAATAAAAAGGCTAAAAGAAGATATATTACTCTGAATCAATCTCTAAACGAATCATTCAATCGAGTCGATAAAACTTTAATTAAGCCTCCAGTTTGAACAATTAATGGACCGTCTAAAATGTTTAATAATATTATCTAAGAAATTATAAGCTAACAAAAAAAAAAAACTACATGACCTACATTCCAGGCAATTGTAAAAAAAATAAAAATAATTGAATAATAATATTAATTTTTTGGAGACTTTACCTTCTTTATGTTAAAAAAGAAAAGAAAATTATTCAAGAAAGTTAGATGTTTTTGTACATTGCCATAAACATGAATGTTTTTCCAGATTTTTTTGTTGTGTCCTTTAATAAGTCCAAAATCCGAAGAGAAAAAAACATGCACATATTCATTACAGCTAAATTATTATTATTTTTTTGCATATCCCAATGGTTTTAGAAATCAGAGCACAAAGTAAGCTATGATACAGCACCCATGGAGCACAGAGGGTTAAGGGCCTCACACAAGAGCCCAAGAGTGGCAGTTTGGCGATATTGTTGCTTGGACACTCAACTGTCCAATCAGTTACCCAGATCCTTCAATAATGACCTGTTTCTCATTGTGGTTATTTTTTTACTTTTTTAAAATAAATTAATTAGAATTAGTTAAATATTAATGATAATATTGTTGCTATGAAAACAGTCAAATGCAAACCAAAGAAAAACAAGCACAAAGAAATGAATGTACTAAATCTCTCATGTGTTTATATGAAGAACAGTTTTATATGAATTTTAGCGCTTAGAGAAGAAAAACATAACTGTGCATACGTTTTTTTGTAACTCAGGTGTCAGTGCTCCATCTATTGAGGACTCCATGGCCATGGTCGCTGTGGCTCTGGTGCTTTATGGAGTGATCAAAGTCTTTTTCTGGACTTTAAGCTCTAACGGTAAGCTAGTCACTACTACATGTTTATCTGTACTGTTATTTTCACCATAAAGTTGATGAATTCTGCAGTCTGTGTCTGTGTGAAGGTGTTTATTGACCAATGATTGAGTTTTCTATAACAGTAGCAACAAGGGCTGAGGTTTGTGATGATATTATATTGGAATTGTGATCAATTTGGTTATAGTATTTTATTCAGAGATAGATATCATAAATATTGTGGTTATTTTATTACATTTATTAAATACATACACACATACATATATACAGTGGTGTGAAAAAGTGTTTGCCCCCTTCCTGATTTCTTTTTTTTTTTTTTGCATGTTTGTCACACTTTAATGTTTTAGATCATCAAACTAATATAACTATTGGTAAAAGATAACACAAGTGAACACAACATGCAGTTTTTAAATGAAGGTTTTCATTATTAAGCGAAAAAATTATAATCCAAAACTACGTAGCCCTGTGTGAAAAAGTGTTTGCCCCCTAAACCTAGGAACTGGTTAAATAAATATTATTTATTTATTTAATTGAATTAAATTTATTACTATATATTATAATAATAGATCGATATTCTCTTACCTGCTCAGTTGTATCAGTAAAATAATGGTTAAGGGCAAAGATCCAAATGCAGTAAATGGAATGTAATAAGAACAGGAACTTAATTCACAGGTGCTTGAATATTAAATGTAAAATCAATTGGACAAACATTTTTATATGTAATGTATTAATAAATAAATGAAAAAATATAGAAAAAAAATTGAAAAAACACCTTAGAACATGCTGTATTAAGAAATAAATGTCATTGAAGTGTTAACAGTGTGTGTGTGTGTGTGTGTGTGTGTGTGTGTGTGTGTGTGTGTGTGTGTGTGTGTGTGTGTGTCTATTTGTACAGGCACGGGTAACGGAGACTCCAGTGAAAAGGTAAATATTTATAAACATTATTTTCTTTACACATGTTTAAATAAAATGTCTGAAACCCACCTGTTTTCTATTTTATTTCCTTTTAGAAGGAAAAATAACCCCCGAGCTCGATGAGTCCTGCTGGATGCTTCGTCAGTTCTCAGATGCTGAGAAATATTACAAAAAAACTAAAAATGTAAATAATGCTTTGTGAATTGGATGTACATGCTGTGATTTGTCCTTAAAAAAACAAAATTATTCCTTCTTCCTGTAGGTTTCATTTGCACTTGTGTTAAAGTTCTTTTGTGTTTCAATGTATATGATAAAATAGAAATAATGTGTGCTGGGTGAGGTCAGGGTCCTTCCTGTACATTTTTAATTAAATAAAAAAGTAATAAAGAAATAACACAAAAGTTGGGACATAATTTATTTATGAACGGCTGTACTTTGTAGATGAGTTTACAGCATAACATGTTTACATACATGAACAGCGTGTTTAATGGAAAGAATAGTATTAATATTGAATAATAATTAAATGTAATAATAATTAATTTCATTAAAAATGAAACTAATTAATCATTATTATTTATAATGACAAAATTATTAATAACAATAATAATAATTATCTTATCATTCACAAAATACCTTATTAGGAATGTATGTGTAATCTCCATTCAATCGGCTGTTTTAAGTAGATGTTAGCCAATCACCACAAAGGAGGCGGAGTTAGTCTGAAAACGATTTGATATAATAATAATAATAATAATAATAATAAAAAAAATCCAATTCCTGTAACAACATGGAAGTAGACCATCTGTGTGTAATTATCAGAAGGAGTGCAACATCAGCACCTAATCAGCAGGAAAATGAATAATTCACATTTTAATAAAATGAATGCAATGCAGAGACTTATTAATTAATTGCATCACAACATAATGATAGATAGATAGATAGATAGATAGATAGATAGATAGATAGATAGATAGATAGATAGATAGATAGATAGATAGATAGATAGATAGATAGATAGATAGATGTACATCTCAATAAATTAGAATATCAATAAAAAGTTGATTTATTTTAGTAATTCAATGCAAAAAAGTAAAACTTGTAGCTAGACAGCATCGGATTGTGGTCTGTAGGATGGTTTTGGAGGTGAAGAAGAAGAGGATGAGAGTGAGGACTGAAAGAAGAATAAGATGGTGGAAACTGAAAGAGGAAGAGTGTAGTGTGAGGTTCAGGGAAGAGGTCAGACAGGGGCTTGGTGGTGGTGAAGAGGTGCTGGATAATTGGGCAACTACTGCAGAAGTGATGAGGGACGCAGCTAGAAAAGTACTTGGTGTGACATCTGGAAATAGAAAGCAAGACAAGGAGACGTGGTGGTGGAATGAGGAAGTGCAGGAGAGCATAAGGAGAAAGAGGTTGGCAAAACAGAAGGGGATAGACAGGGTGATGAGAAAAGTAGGCAGGAGTACAAGGAGATGCGGCAGCAGGTTAAGAGGGATGTGGCGAAAGCCACGGAAAAGGCATATAAGGAGCTGTATGAGAGGTTGGACACTAAGGAAGGAGAAAAGGATTTATACCAATTGGCCAGGCAGAAAAACGAGCTGGGAAGGATGTACTGCAAGTTAGAGCAGTAAAGGATGGAGATGGAAATGTGTTGACTAGTGAGGAGAGTGTGTTGATAAGATGGAGGGAGTATTTTGAGCAGCTGATGAATGAGGAAAATCTGAGAGAGAGAAGGTTGGAGGATGTGGAGTTGGTGAAGCAGGATGTAGATAGGATTAGTAAGGAGGAAGTGAGAGCAGCGATTAAGAGGATGAAGAATGGAAAGTCGGTTGGACCAGATGACATACCGGTAGAAGCGTGGAGATGTTTAGGAAAGATGGCAGTGGAGTTTTTAACCAGATTGTTTAACAGGATTTTGGAAGGTGAGAAGATGCCTGAGGAATGGAGAAGGAGTGTGCTGGTACCGATCTTTAAGCATAAGGGAGATGTGCAGACCTGCAGTAACTACAGGGGAATTAAGTTGATCAGTCACACCATGAAGTTATGGGAAAGAGTAGTGGAAGCCAGGCTGAGAGAAGAGGTGACCATCTGTGAGCAACAGTATGGTTTCATGCCGAGGAAGAGCACCACAGACGCATTATTTGCTTTGAGGATGTTGATGGAGAAGTATAGAGAAGGACAGAAAGAATTGCATTGTGTATTTGTGGATTTAGAGAAAGTGTATGACAGGGTGCCGAGAGAGGAGTTGTGGTATTGTATGAGTAAGTCAGGTTTGTCAGAGAAGTATGTGAGGGTGGTGCAGGACATGTATGAGGACAGTGTGACGGCAGTAAAGTGTGCAGTAGGAAAGACAGACTGGTTCAGGGTGAAGGTTGGACTGCATCAAGGATCGGCCCTGAGCCCTTTCCTGTTTGCAGTGGTGATGGACAGGTTGACGGACAAGGTCAGACAGGAGTGTCCCTGGACTATGATGTTTGCGGATGATATTGTCATTTGTGGTGAGAGTAGGGAGCAGGTGGAGAAGAGCCTGGAGAGGTGGAGATATGCGCTGGAGAGAAGGGGAATGAAAGTCAGTAGGTGTAAGACATAGTACATGTGTGTGAATGAGAGAGAGGGCAGTGGAGTGATGCGGTTGCAGGGAAAAGAGGTGGAGAAGGTGGAGGAGTTCAGGTACCTGGGGTCAACAGTGCAAAGTAATGGAGAGTGTGTTAGGGAAGTAAAGAAAAGAGTGCAGGCAGGGTGGAGTGGGTGGAGAAGATTAACAGGAGTGATTTGTGATCGAATGAAAGGGAAAGTTTATAGGACTGTGGTGAGACCTGAGATGTTGTATGGATTAGAGACAGTGGCATTGAGTAAAAGACAGGAGGTGGAGCTGGAGGTAGCAGAGCTGAAGATGTTGAGGTGTTCGTTGGGAGTGACAAGGATGGACAAGATTAGAAATGAGTTTATTAGAGGGACAGCGCATGTAGGATGTTTTGGTGACAAGGTGAGGGAGGCGAGATTGAGATGGTTTAGACATGTGCAGAGAAGGGACATGAATTATATTGGTAGAAGAATGCTGAAGATGGAGCCACCAGGTAGGAGGAAAAGAGGAAGGCCAAGGAGGAGGTTCATGGATGTGGTGAGGGAAGACATGCAGGTAGTTGGTGTGAAAGAGGCAGATGTAGAGGACAGGGTGGTATGGAGACGGATGATCCACTGTGGCGACCCCTAATGGGAGCAGCCGAAAGAAGAACAAGAATGCAAAAAGTAAAACTGGTATATTATTCATCACACACACTGATATATTTCAAGTGTTTATTTCTTTTAATTGTGTAAAGTTCCGCTCACATTTAACAAAAACCCACAAATTCATTGTGGCATGGAGGTGATCAGACTGTGGCACTGTTGAGGTGGTATGGAAGCCCAGGTTTCTTTGACAGCGACCTTCAGCACATCTGCATGTTTCGGTCTCTTGTTTCTCATTTTCCTCTTGACAATATGCCTGAGATTCTCTATGAGGTTCAGGTCTGGTGAGTTTGCTGGCCAGTCAATCACACCAACACCATGATCATTTAACCAACTTATGGTGCTTTTGGCAGTGTGAGAAGGTGCCAAATCCTGCTGGAAAATGAAATCAGCATCTCCATAAAGATGGTCAGCAGAGGGAAGCATGAAGTGCTCTAAAACCTCCTAGTAGACGGCTGTGCTGACTGTGGACCTAATAAAACACAGTGGACCAACACTAGCAGATCACATGACTCCCCAAACCACCACTGACTGTGCAAACTTCAAGCAGCTTGGATTCTGTGCCTCTCCTCTCTTCTTTTTCCAGACTTCAGGATATCAAGTTAGCAGTCTTCCCTCATGATTGTGTCGCCTGAACCAGACTGAGACACTATTTGAAGGATCAGGAAACCCTTTCAGGTGTTTGGATTTAATGAGCTGATTAGAGTGAGACACCAGGAGTCTCCAATACTGAACGTTTTCAAAATATTCCCATTTTCTAAAATACTTTCATTAGCTGTGAGCCAAAATCATCAAAATTAAAAGAAACCAACACTTGAAATATATCAGTGTGTGTGTGAGATGAATCTATATAATGTACAAGTTTAACTTTTTGTATTAAATAAAAAAAAATAAACTTTTAATGATATTCTAATTTATTGAATTGCACCTGTAGAAAGGTTTGGAAAAAAAACCAAAATATCATGATGTTTATCATAATTGTGAAGTGATAGTTTGGACATCTCGCCCACTTCTCCTCGAAGCCATTCTCTTATATCAGATAAGGTTCTGTCTTGTTCTTGTCTCACTGCAGTGTCTCACATTTCACATTTCTCTCCACAACAATCCTATGCAGCACTTTGTTTTTTTTTCCTCTCTCTCCATAACAACACAACTTTGTTGCCATGCCTCAAGTGGTCCACTTTTCCACAGCCAGCTGCCTTATCTCTCCAGCTCGGCCTCTGGGCCTGCCAGGAGTGGGCGTTCCCAGAGAGGGGAAAAAGTGGGTCGCCGTGCCATCTGATCTGTGTCAACACATGCCCAGCTGACCCTCATTCCAAAACAGATCAGCAGCGCTCAGCAGCAATGACCGACTTTCTGGAAGAGCGGCCGTTCGGCTCACGCTACACCAACGTCTACCTGTCCATCTTTGCCCTGTTCTGCTTCAAGCTCTTCGTCAAGATCAGCCTAAACATCCTCACACACTTCTATGTGGTCAAAGGGAACCGGAAGGAGGCGGCGCGCATCGCAGCAGAGTTCTACGATTTTGGCCAAGGGCACAGTAAGTGATCCGAGTATGTCTGAGACACATGCAGGGGGGTTCGAGACAACTCAGGAGGAGATGTTATGCCTTTCTACAAGCCTTTATACTCTTGATGCAGGTGTGTGTGTGTGTGTGTGTGTGTGTTCGTAGTGAGTGTGCCTTATTACAAACCTGCGTTCAGATTGAATCATACAGGACAAGAAAGCCATCAGGTCATGTGGGTCAGGGGTATGATTATATAATATTCCAGGCTGCTCTGATTGGTCAGTTCTTTTCAGAAATTATGACTGGACGGAAAAAAAATGCAGAGCAAAGAACAATTTTCTCCTTTGTGTTTCAGGGTCTCAATATGGCTCTGCAGATTTGTCCTTTATGATTCTAGAGTCCATAAATAGTAAATCATCACTGTTTCATTCTGCTCTACTTTGATTTCAGTGACATAATGCATTTACAGACATGACACACTTTGGCGATAGTTTACAACTGATGTATTACAACTAATAACTTATAATAGAGATGATGCCCAATACCACCTTAACCCTTTAAGGCCACAAATCAATACCCCCCACCCCAGCCAAAACAAAATTCTAATTTATAAAAAATAATAATAATAAAATAATAATAATAATAATAATAATAATAATAATAATTTATATAAAATAAAATGTACAAAATAATAATAAATAAATAAATAAATAAATAAATAAATATATATATATATATATATATATATATATATATATATATATATATATATATATATATATATATATATATATAAATTTAAGGTAAATTTAGAACAGATAAAAATAACTATATATATATATATATATATATATATATATATATATATATATATATATATATATATATATATATATTACTATATTCTATTATTTATTAGTACTAATATGTACCTGATTTTTCCAGCCAGTTGAAAGTTGGAGGCACACAGTTATATAGGATGTTTTACCTTCACCTATTCTAATCCTATTCCAGCATGACAACACCCCTCTCCATTAAGATATGCTTTACATGGGTTTGTGTAAAAGATCTCCTACTGTAGAGCTCAAATCCTACTGAACACCTTTGAGATGAAGCGGAACACTGACTGCACCCCAGATCTCCTCACCTACATCAGTACCTGACTTTACTAACACACTTGTGGCTGAATAAATCTTACACACATCTCCACTTCAAAATCTACTGGAACTTCTCCCCAGAAGAGTCGGGGTTATTATAAGAGTAAATGGGGACTGAATGGGGTGGAATGGGCTGTTCAGAAAAGCACAAACGAATCTTATGGTCGGGTGTCTGCTATCTTTTGAACCACAGATAAAGCATACAGAGACGATCTCAAACAATGAGTCAGTTCTCTGATAAGAAGTGAGAGAAAACTGTACATTCGCCACAGCTCCTAACTGCTAGATCTGCGTAACGACAAGAACAACAACCTTCAGTGAAGGAAGACAGAAAACAATCTGACGGCCCGTAACATTTGTCTCACGTAACTCATCACATCACAGTGGAAGAATTTCCCTTTTAACGTGACGCATCCTATCAAGAAGACAGAGTTAATTCTGGGCTGGAGATTAAAGCTGAGCCAGAAATAGCACAACCAGGCATACACACACTGTAAACACAGGCTTTAAATAGTCTGCATTTCTGTGTCTCTTATAAATGACCTCACGCCATTACTAACATTAGCAACCCTTTGCGCATCGGAACAGTTCTACAATTTGATCGCTTCCTGTGTGGCTGATTGTTGTCAGGAAACAAGATATTTTAAGTGTGTGAGGTTGACTAGCTATGCTATGTTCCACTGGAGGGCTATGTGTTCACCGTGTTCACAAAGAACATCACCATTCGGTTCTATCACGTTGTTGCGGATGCTTTCTGACACGTGAGATTAGCTAAATTGATCGAGTCTTTTCAAAACTATACATTACAAGGATAAAAATTTGCGTAAAGTTGAAAGTTGTGATGTTCCTTTTCTCGCTTTCTTGCTAGCTAGTTCAATCATTTACCTCACACATCGGCTAGCGTATGCTTCTGTCCATCATTTCCAGCTAGCTAAACCTAAAGTTAATGTTGAATAACAGCTTTTTATCTGTTATCTGTAATTGTTTGAGAAAAGTTTACTTTGTGGTCAATTCTTTATGTTGATTTAAAAAGAAAAAATACCTCAGAAATTTACAGAATCTTTCAATACGTTATTGAAGACTTGATATTTATTATGTTTTTGTCTTGCTTCCATGGTAAATTCTCCTTTACGCTACCTCTACCTCAAAATTATGTTAGCTTAAGCTTCTGCGCATGTTTCCCAAATGCCTAGCAGTAAGCTAGTTTGTGGTCAATGTGATGATAAACAAAGAGGCTATTTTAG
>NC_139577.1:32850694-32870694 GCF_946808225.1 Silurus aristotelis | reverse complement strand
TTGCTCAATACCTCAAGCTTGATTAAATAGCAGGTATTCTATTTTGTCCTCTTTTACTCCTTTATTTTTATTGTGGTTGTTATTATTATACTAATGTAGGACTTTATTGCTTTATAGCAGAGAGGTTTAAACCGCCATGCCGGTCATGAGAAGAGGAAAAAAAAAGCTATTCATACAGATTCAATTCACGTTTTATTTATGTTTTAATGGACATTGTTCCAAAGCAGCTTTACACGGATAAATTGCTTATACAATTAGAATTTATATTCGAAGTGCTTATAAGTTTAGTGCCTGTAATTCGATCTCTACAGATAACGATCTTCATTTATAAATACAGTTTTAATATAACATGTTCATTTTTAAGCTGCAAAAAATGTAAATTGGCAATGGAAAGTACAGAATATAAGCGAATTTGCCCAATTAGAAAATATAAATAAATGAGGAGCATCTTCATGTCTGCCATTAGTGATCTCTGATATTACAAGCATATGGCGGCACTGCTTATAGGCTGAATAGCCGTATTAAACTCTATCGTACTATAAATAACTTCCTATTTTTATATTTTACTGTTTATAAGTTTTAGTGAACAAGAAAACCATGAAATAAAACTTAATTATTCAGGCAGATTACAAGGTCCTGATTTCTATTTATTTATTTCATTTATTAATTATTTAAATTATTTAATTTGAAATATTATTAAATCATAAAGAGGGAATTATGCCAACTTTTGTTTTAATTAGGGCTGTTAATCAGTTAAAATATTTAATCGCACGATTGTCATGAGTTTATTCGTGATTAATTGCAACTTAGTTTTTAATACACTAATCAACATGGACATGAAAAAATATCAATGCTTTATTCAAATTTATGTTTATGTATGTTCATGAAGACAAAATATTCTTGTAATTGTTTTAAATGACGTAATTATCAGGACACCAAATAGAACTTTTGCTATGTTTCCACACGGACGGTTTTAATTGCCGGATGTGTGCGTCATGGCAGATTTTGGTGCTCGTTTTGAGACGTTGGTGCTCGATATCAGTAAAAACAAATGTTTAGTGATTAATATAAAAACCTTTGGTGGAGTTTATTTATTCTTTTTATATCTGAGTAAAGGAAGGACGTCGTAAATAAATGCGTGTTGCATTGAAGGTTTTATTTTTCCCTTTTTTTTTTTATTTATTAATTTCTTTTTCAATGTAAAAAAGAAATTCACACTGCATTAATCGCGCATTAATAAAAACTTGTGGCACTAAACTGAATTCGGTTGATTTTGACAGCCATAATTGTAATATAATAAAGTTTGACATCATTTATTTAATTTATAGGATCATTTATGCACTCGAAAGATATTAAAGAATTATAAAAAAAATTATATTAAAAAAATTACTTTTTATAATATTTATATTATATAAAATAATACATATTCAATCTAAATATAAAATATAATAAAACACTAAATATAAAACACTTTTTTAAAATGTAAAATTAAAGCTTAAAGATTGAAACACACATTAGTTCAGCAGTAAAAGTGATTTATAGAATCAGCCGTATTGCATTACATAGTTGTCCCCGTTGGCCTTCCATACAGTCAATGCATTCTTTTTTTAATTTGAAAGCAACTTGATAGGACAATAATAATAATAAAATTAATAATAATAATATTAATAAAAATAATAATAATAATTATTATTATAGTAATACTACTACTACTAATAATAATAAAAATAAAGAAAAATGAGATTATTTGTAATTAATCTACAAGTACCAAGTTTACTCCCTGACTGAAGCCTAATCCTTTGATTTCTAGACTTCTAGGCTGCTCGTGACCTTGATCTCTGAGTCTCATTAGGATTGAAGTGAAGTGCTCTCTTCAGCATTTGTTTGCTGTTTCACCTACATGCTGATTTCTTGTAAGCAGCAGACTCAGGAAAGGACATGGTAAATGTGTGCTATGTTTAGATTTTGAATGTGTGCTATGTAGACATTTGATCCCATCCTGTGAAGTCGTCACTCCAGTGCAGATAAAGTGAAGAGTGTGTGTGTGTGTGTGTGTGTGTGTGTGTGTGTGTGTGTGTGTGTGTGTGTGTGTGTGTGTGTGTGTGTGTGTGTGTGTGTGTGTGTGTGTGTGTGTGACAGAGGACAGCAATCCTAAAGCTCTTTATTAATCAGTGTCTCAGCTCCGTTTATACAGTTTTATTCATGAGGAATTCAGCAAGAAGTGTCTTGAGCTGTGTGTGTGTGTGTGTGTGTGTGTGTGTGTGTGTGTGTGTGTGTGTGTGTGTGTGTGTGTGTGTGTGTGTGAGATTTGGCCTCCTCAGTAATCATGACAACATGTGAGCTTCAGTAAGCAGTAAATCTTCCACCAGTCCTAACAGGGACTCGCGCTTGTGTCCTCACTAAACCCTGGGCCTCAACACTGCTGTAGAATCTTAATGAGCTGCAACTAAAAGGAAAGAAAAAACGTCCCAGAATTCCTCAGTGCTGCAGGAAAACCAGTAACAACACTGGGAACAGGACATCGGTTACTGGGAACACTGGGCTGATTGGACTGGAAACTGTTCATGATCAGAATCAGAAACAGAATCATCTTTATTGGCAAGTTTCTTGCGTTACAGTTACAAGAAATTTGTCATTGTGTGCTGGTGTTTTAAACATATAAAAATAAAAGATTAGGAAATAAAATAAATAAGAATAAAGAAATGATTTAATAATTAATACATTATAGAATTTATTAACAGAATTAATTGTTTTAATTAATTACAACCTTTTTTTTAAAATAAATACATTGTTTATTTATTTGTTTTTCCTTCCTATGATCAGTGTACTGTTCCTTTCTTTCTCTCTTTCTTTCTTTCTTTCTTTCTTTCTTTCTTTCTTTCTTTCTTTCTTTCTTTCTTTCTTTCTTTCTTTCTTTCTCTCTTTCTTTCTTTCTTTCTTTCTTTCTTTCTATTTCTTCCTTTTTTAGCTTTCTTTCTTTCTTTCTTTCTTTCTTTCTTTCTTTCTTTCTTTCTTTCTTTCTTTCTTTCTTTCTTTCTTTCTTTCTTTCTTTCTTTCTTTCTATTTCTTCCTTTTTTAGCTTTCTTTCTTTCTTTCTTGAATATATTTATTTATATATAATATTTAGCATGTTATCTGTAAACATGTTTGGACAAAAATCGTCTCGAATTAAACACACACATTAAGCCACATTTGATCCGCAGGCATTTTGGATTCTTTGAAACTTTATATTTTACCACCTCAAATGTCAACTAATGTACAGACATGTGACAAAATTAATTGGAAAAATGGTGCAGCCCCCAACACACACACACACACACACACACACACCCTACAGTACACACACACCCTACAGTATAATAAAGCCACCATTTCCGGTGATGTGATATTCTTTAAAATTCTCTATCAAGATACTCGATCACACTGATTGAACATTACACCCACCAGCAGACCCCCTGCAGTGTAAAGATGACCTGCTTTCGTTTCGCAGGCGCTCATGTCTTACTCGTATCAGTGGCTAGACGTGCCATGGGGAGACGGAGACCTGGGTATGTACAGTGCGAAACGCTTTTATTCATTTATTCATTTGTATGTAATTTATAGTGGGGTGAGAAATGAGGGCTGTTTAAGGTTTGGCATTTGCATGTGGACACCAGGTGGAGTTTGTACTATATATAGCTGCTGTCAGAGAAGAGTATCCATGTGGAAATATTACAGTCTGAAAAAAGGTTTGTCAAAGGATCTGTCAGTAAGCTCAAAAAGTAGGGTTGTGTAGGTTTTTTTGCATTTTGTGGAGTTATTTTTGTGCTAAAATCTCATTGAAAGTCTTTACAACTTGGTGAACTGGTCTTATCTTACCTTGAACTTTCTAATGTAGCAGATGTAACATCTGATAAAAAATAATCAAAGTGTCTGAGAAATCCTACATTAGCTGCTGTCAAAAAAAAGACAAGTTGGTGCCATGACCCGGATGGCAGGCTAGAAAATAACACCTCTCTGTTTGGATTTTGAATCACAAGAAATAATGAAAGCCTTTTTCTTGTAAAAGGTAGGACATACAGTATCTCACAAAAAAAAGTACACCCCTCACATTTCAGCAACAATTTTAGTATCTGATCAAGGGACACCAGCAGATGGCAGTATTCTGTATTCAGCATCCAAACATTTAAGATCTTATTATTCATTCTTAATCTAGCCATATATTATATTGGTTAAATAGGACAATGCTTTTGGCGAGAAAATGAGTATAACATTTTGGAACTGTATTGTTAGTGAGCCTTCAAACAGCTTTAGTTTAGGCTACATGTAGACATGGGGACCAAAACCTGCAAACATATCGGCCAAAATAATTGCCATCATATATCGGCCATCGGCTGCCCTGATTTCTAAATATCGCCATCGGCCAGAGAAAAAACCCATATCGGTCAACCTCTAATCTTCAGCAGCAGTGAGTGCTCTCCATCCAGCTAAAACAATGAGTGCTCTCCATCCAGCTAAAAAGAACTCCATTCAGAGGCAAGGTGTCAAAATGAATCAGGCAGGTTCAGAAAGCAAAAAATAACATGTTTACCTGCAACTTTAGAAGTTTGTAGGAACATCATGTGAAGACAGAAAACGGTCAATTTACGGTCAATTTGCTCTGAACTCACACCTGAACTCCTTCTAGCCAATCACAATCCAGTATTGTGACTGTGGGACAGTGGTGTAGAGTATCTGTATAAATGTACTTTGTTACTGTACTTGTAATTTTTTTGGATACTTTCTAGTTTTACTGAGTATCAAAGATATAAAAACAATTTTTACTCTTTACTCAACTGCATTTATGATTTAATAAATGTACTTTTTACTATATTTTAATTACACAATAATCGCTACCTTTTCCAAAAACTTTGAGGACCAGTTCGAAATTGAATAAAAATATCGCCTTCTCTGAGACTGAGAGCTGCATATATAAATAATTTAATTGATATAATTGATTATTTAATTTAATTGGATTTGTCAAAGAAACACTAACAGTTCTTCTACTTTATGACATGATTTTTATTTGTTAATTGAAGATCCCTTTTTGAAAGATTGCTTTAATACCTTGCTTTTTTTTCTTTCTTTTTTTTTCTTTTGACCGATTGTGTGATCGTTGTTTCATTGTGTTGAAGTGGTTGTTGTGTCGGTGGTTAATGCAGTGTTCAGGAGTACAATTTGGTTTGAATTTTGGGAAAGAAAACCTCACCATCAGCTGTTTTGGGTTTTTCACTTACACGTGTCTTTGTGTCGAGGACTTGTGCATCTTTGAGCTCATATTCAATACGAGTCAAATACTCAAATACTGTTCAAATCAGATACTCGAAGACTTTTATTCAAGTCATATTGGAATTGGTGACTAGTAATGGAGTAATTCTTCTTCAGGTACTTTTTACACCTCTGCTGTGGGAAAACAGTTTTTATTTGACTATACTCTGCATGGTCATGAGTTCTAGTAGTTCCTGTTCTTTGGCCGTTTGTCAATATTTGATTGAGACACAAAATAAAATCGCACACTCGCCAATAACTATCACATTGTGTGAAGCTCGCATAAGCTGAGTCTCTTTAATGTCATGTCTAATGTTTAATATTGTGTGTGTGTGTTTAAAGGCTCATGGGCGGACCGATCTCCACTCCATGAAGCTGCAAGCCAGGGACGCCTTCTGGCCCTGAAGACCCTGCTCTCACAGGTGTACATAAACATGGATGCACACACACACACACACACACACACACACACACACACACACACACACACACACAATTCTCATTTGAAATGCATTTTCTCTTCATCAGGGTTACAATGCGAACCTCGTCACCATCGATCATGTGACTCCCCTGCATGAGGCGTGTCTGGGAGATCATGTGGCGTGTGCCAGAGCGCTCATCGAGGCCGGAGCGAATGTAAGTCCTCATACGGTCATGGAAAATACATGATTCTGATTGGCTGCTTGTTATTCTGGTGTATTGTCATACCCTATACGTAGATCCAGTGAAGTAAATCACGGCTTGTTTATGGCATCATTGTGCAACATAATCGCTTCTGTAGCGCGAAATGAAAATGGACGAATGTTTCAATGAATTCACTTCTATTCAATTATTTTGTATTTCTAGACAAATATAAATTTCAGCTCCGTAAATGAGTCCCTATACTTTACATTTATCCCTAATGAGTGGAGGAGGAAAGGTTTTGAGGAACCGGAATTCAAAGGGAACCATTTGCCATCTGATTGTCTGTTCCGTCATCGCCGAGGTTATCAGCTGTTCACTAATGGACACCTGAGTGCAAAACTGTTCAGGGGAATTGCAGCCCCAAATTATTGTAGCACCCCCCAAAATTTAGTGTGTGTGTGTGTGTGTGTGTGTGTGTGTGTGTGTGTGTGTGTGTGTGTGTGTGCACTAGGTAAATGCTACCACCATCGATGGAGTAACGCCTCTGTTTAATGCCTGTTCTGTGGGCAGTGCCGCGTGTACAGAGGTTCTGCTGGAGCACGGCGCCAACCCGCAGCCGGATCCATGCCAACCATCACCCATGCATGAGGCCAGCAGCAAAGGTGATTTATTTATTTATATATATATATATATATATATATATATATATATATATATATATATATATATATAAAATGCAAATGTATTTTAACTGCGCTAATTTTAATCCAATTAATTTTTATTTGCGCTTTCAACAATGAACATTGTCTTAAAGCAGCTTCACACAGATAATGTGGCAAAAAAAAAATTAATAAGATGTTCTTTATAAGTGTAAGTTTGTCCTTTAATGAGTGAGCCGGCGCAGACTCAAGAGGAAACCCATCCTCATCTGGGTTGCACCGAATGTCCATTTATTACAAATAAACAATGTTGAGGGGTTTAGTGATGGTGATCAGAGCAAACTGTAGTCGTGAGTCAGTTTTGCAGACTGTTGACATTAACTACAGTCCAAATCCATCCTCAAAGCTCCCGTTTTTACTCTGGAATTTCATGGATCTCCCGGGCGTTGATGAGAAACATCCCCAGCTGCATAGAGTGGCCTCCAGTCGAAGAGAACATCAGCCAGAGGCAGGCCTGAACAAGATCTAAGGAGGGAAGAGACGCAGGAACAGTGGTCACTGGAACCTCAGAAGCATGTTTGACTCGATCGAGAGAGAGACAGAGATAGAGAGATAGATAGAGAGAGATAGACAAGGGGTGACAGGGAGAGAAGGATATGGATTCTAAAGTATCCTCATTGTTGTATGACAGTTAAGGACACTGTGCAGTTGTGGACTCCGGCAACACTCTCTCTGTCAGCATAACTAAAAGGTAACACCAGAAGGTAACACAGTGTAGCGATTTGCTTGCGCAACGGGTGGAACACATGCACCAGGAGATCGGTTTAAGTGGTTTTGTTGTATTGATTCCTAGCAAACAAGAGTGATAAGGGAGAAGTGAAGATGTGGAAGAGTGTGCCTTACAGTCCACTGGTTGTCGCCGGTATGAGCTCGGGGGCACGATATAGTGGCGCACACGCTTCTCAAGCATTTCTCTTCTAAAAACAAACGGGCAATGAAACGTATAACACCGTATAAAACTGTAAAGGGAGATTTATTGTAACTTACAGATGTAAAATAGGCTCAGATTTTTCATCCCCATGCAGATCACCAAGTCTCTGTTGTTGCCCCAAAAATATTTTCCACATCGCTGCTTTGTGCAAATCTTCAATAAAACAACTTTTTTGACTGTCCATTTTCATTAGTTTTTTTTTTTTTGTAAACAAATTCCAGTTAGCATGAGCTATAAACTGCATCGCGATGGTGTATTTATATATGTGACATTACATTTGCAATTGAACTCCAGTGGTATATCACTAACATGGGCTTTTTGTTCAGGAAGGACGGCATGTGTGGAGGCTCTGATATCATGGGGGGCAGACGTGGATTACGACATTCCTCACTTAGGAACACCGCTTTACATCGCCTGCGCCTCCCGAGAGCTACAGTGCACACGGAAACTCCTAGATGGAGGTCTGGGCAAAATGTCAGACGAATTTCATTTTACACACTTAGACAACAGTCAGAGATACACTATGTGGCAAAAGTATTGGGACACCCGGCTTTTCCTGCCATATGTGGTTCAAATATTCACGTGAAGAAATTTATAACAGAACTTCTAAGCTACCAGTACTCAATTTTACACCAACTTCCTGTCAGAAATGTAATAGGTGGAGTACTTCCTGTCAGATTAAAATGTGTAAAATGTGCCCCTTGGATCAGCAGTGACAGGATCCCTTTCCAGAAATGGCCGAGGGGTGGAGACATTACATGAATCCAAACAAACTCGTACCGTACACACGTGGCACAAAGTGTCGGAAATGTGCGCGTTCGAGAGTTAGGGATGTCGGTAATCTTATGACGTAACATTGTCGATAAATGACCACCGTTCCGATTTGCCGCACAGGAGCTAACGTCCAGAAGGGGCGTTTCTTGGACACGCCCCTTCACGCCGCCGCGCAGAAGGACTGCCCCGAGATCGTCAAAGTGCTGCTAGAGTTCGGCGCCAACATCAACGCTCGAAATCTTGAGCTGCAGCGAGCGGTGGAGACCGCGCCCCCTAGCAGCCTGGCGGAACACGTGCTACTGCACTACGAAGGTACGAACACGTCGCTCTGTGAACTTCTGTAGGCTAATTCGGGCTTACAAGCGATCGAGGCGTATAGCCACCATTAGCGTTCAGCGTTAGTGGTTTCTGAGAAGGCACAACGCGCCGCTATATATTGTAAGGATTGAAAAGTGTCACAGTGATGTCATTTCCTGTGGAAGAAGCATAGAGGTAGCGTTTACATTTGCTATTTACAACAGTAGTTTTAACGTGTAAATTACATTTGATTTGATATGTGTAATATGTCCAAGCAGAAATTGTAGCATAATAATTATCATGCAAATGAGTTTTGGAAAACAACAGGGCATTTCGCTTCAGTGCTTGCGCAGCTTCTTAGAGAAACAGTGGAACGGGGTTTGCCATGACAAAGTGGGCGTGGTCTCAAACATATTGAATTCCAATGCGTTAAATTCATTGGACCTTTTTTTTTTTTTTTTACCTTTAAATGCATTTTGAAATACAGCGAATTTTGCTACAAATTTCACAGGCAATATGCTGCCTCTAGGCTTCCGTAGCTGATCGTGTGTGATAGCAGGATGCTAAACTAGTGGCTACGCGCTTTACTTATATGTTAGCTGTTAAATGTTAGCGTTGAAGCTCCAGGACGAGTGTGTGCACCATTAATTATACTGAAGGTGAAGGGTGACATTTTGTCATTGGTAATTTTTGTGTGTGTGTGTGTGTGTGTGTGTGTGTGTGTGTGTGTGTGTGTGTGTGTGTGTGTAGTTACTCCACGTGGCCTGAGTGAACTGTGCAGGTTGTGCATCAGAGAGTATCTGGGACGTTCAAGACTTCATCTCATACCTCAACTAAGACTTCCACCTCTGCTCCACAGATTCCTGCAGCACAGATAGACACCTGTGTGTGTGTCTCTCTCTCTCTCTCTCTCTCTCTCTCTCTCTCTCTCTCTCTCTCTCTCTCTCTCTCCACTTTGCCTCTATATAATTTTGTCTTTCTTTGTCTACTTATATTATTTCCTTCTGTCTTTCCACCTCTGTCTCTCTCCACTCTTCTTTTTCCCGCTGTCTTTTTCTGTCTGTACATTTCTGTTTCTCTCCAGCCATCCTTATCCCTCTGTCTTTCTCTGTTTGTTTATCTCACTGTTTCTCTCCTCCTGTCTCTGTGTTCTTTTCCTGCCTGTCTCTGTCCCTCTGCACATCCCTTTCTATGTCTCTCTCTCTGCCTATCTGTTCCTCTAAATTTCTATCTGTCTATCTTTTTCTGTCTCCCTACCTGTCTCTATCCCTTTGTCAATTTTTATCTGTCTATCTCTCTTTCTCTGTCCCGCCGTCTTGCCTTCTCTTTTTGTGTTTCTTTCCACACATTTCTCTCTGTCTTTTTCTGCCTTTCTCACTTTTTCCTTCTCTTTTTTTGCTTTGTCCATCTCTCTCTCTCTCTACCTGTCTTTCTCTCAACCTGTATGTTTCTCTGTCCACTTTTCTTTTCTCTCTCTGTCTCATCACCACTCTCTTCTTATATCCCTGTATCTGTTTATCTTCCTTTGTCTCTGTCTATCTTTATATTTGATATTTTATTTCTCCTTTTGATTCTATTAGTGGTGTTTTTTGGATTTCTTTTATTTCGTCTCTCAAGTGCATTTATTATCTTCTTGATAAGACAAAAGAATGAATTGCTCGCTCTGTGAATTTGAATATGATGTCTGCAAAAAAACAAACAAACGAAAAAATCTGCATAATTTTGTTCGTGTCAAAATCCACAGTTCCACTTCCCAGTGTCCCACATCTCGTCCACACCACGAGTGACAAAGTTTACAGACACACATCTGTCCTTCGTACTCTGTAAAACCTGGTGACATCAGACACTCGTAGGTGAGCGAAACGTGAACGGCGTGTCACGTGACCTGTCCGAAATCCATGATATATAAACGAAACCCATCATAAATATCCAGTTCACTTGATTACATGTGAATGTCAGATGATGGAAATGCCAAAGTTCTCTCATCTCACACTTCTTGATCTGGTGGTGTGTACGAGCTCCCGAGTGTGTGTGTGTGTGTGTGTGTGTATCGTAATCACGGCTGTGCATTGTTTCACTCAGACGTCAGCACAAAAGACAAATAAACGGGAAAAGAAAATTGACCTTATTTACCATTTGTCATGAATATAATATCAGTGCATTTTATTAAAATAAAATATATACATCACTACATGACTGAGATAGAAAATATATCTATTTTTAATGAACACAAACTGTTACCCCAAAGTTGGAGGCACACAATAGTATTGGAAGTCTCTTTGGATGTGGAATTAAAATTTCCATTTGAAGCAGATATACAATGCTGCGGGGTACAGTGATGACGATCAGAAGCAAACTGCACTCCCGAGTCAGTGCAGCAGACCGCCGACACCAACTACAGTCCAATCCATCCTCAAAGCACCCGTTCTACTCCGGAATTACATGGAACCACCCAAGGTGTTGATGAGAGACCGTCCCAAGCTGCACAGAAGTGTGAAGTTCCACGGAGGGGAGAGGGGCAGGAACAGTGGTCACTAGAGCCTCAGGAGCATGTTTAACTCGACCGAGAGAGAGAGACAGAGAGAGAGAGAGAGAGAGAGAGAGAGAGAGAGAGAGAGAGAGAGAGAGAGAGAGAGAGAGAGAGAAGAGGGTGACGGGAAGAGAAGGATATGGATTATTAAGTGTCCCTATTGGTGTATGAAAGTTATTGTCACTGTTATTGTCACTTTTGGACTCCGGCAAGACTCGCTATGGCAGCATAACTAAAAGGGAGAAGCAGAAGGTAACACAGACATGAGGGATCTCTGGAATTAGAGACGACCCACCACACCACCGTCAACAAACCCGAGTGAACCTGTGAATGTGAGGGGACGACAGCATACAAATATACCAGTTCACCAAACACTCTATATCCATGCTCCCTCCAGATCTGAGCCCTTACCTAAGACAAATCTACTGATAAAAGGCTTGACTAAATAAATAAGTTTTCAACCTCGACTTGAACACTGAGACTGTGTCTGAGTCCCGAACACTGGTTGGAAGGCTGTTCCATAACTGTGGGGCTTTATAAGAGAAAGATCTGCCCCCTGCTGTAGTCTTCATTATTTGAGGAACCAACAGATAGCCAGCACCTTTTGATCTAAGTAGGTGTGGAGGATCATACTGGTACAGAAGTTCACTCAGATACTGCGGTGCGAGACCGTTAAGTGCTTTATACGTCAGTAGTAATATTTTATAATCAATGCGAGATTTGATTGGGAGCAGTGTAGACTAATTAAAACAGGGGTAATGTGATCATATTTCCTAGATCTAGTGAGGACTCTTGCTGCTGCATTCTGAACTAACTAAAGCTTATTTCTGCACCTACTCACACACCCAGACAGTAAAGCGTTACAGTAGTCTAATCTAGAAGTAACAAAAGCATGAACCAGTTTTTCTGCATCCTGTAACGACATCATATTTCTAATTTTAGCAATATTTCTAAGGTGAAAGAAGGCGATCCTGGTGATATTATTCACGTGAGCCTCAAAGGAAAGATTCGGGTCAATAATCACACCAAGGTCTTTGACAGCCGTACACGCTGAAACAGAAACACCATCCAGAGATGCTATGTAATCAGAAAGTTTACTTTTAGCTGCATGTGGTCCTAGTAAAAGTACTTCCGTCTTATCTGAGTTGAGCAGAAGAAAGTTATTAAGCATCCACTGTCTAATGTCCTTTACACACTTCTCAACATTGTTAAGCTGATCTCGCTCATCTGGCTTTGCTGAAATATACAGCTGTGTGTCATCAGCAAAGCAATGGAAGCGAATCCCATGTTTATGAATAATTTCACCAAGAGGCAGCATATATAAAGAGAAAAGCAGTGGGCCTAAGACAGATCCTTGAGGAACACCAAACTTTACCTTATAGAGTGTGGAGAACTCACCATTTACATCAACAAACTGATAGCGATCAGTCAAATAAGACCTGAGCCAAGAGAGAGCTGTTCCCTTATTCCAACAACGTTCTCAAGTCTAGCAAGCAGTATAGTGTGATCAATGGTGTCAAAAGCTGCACTAAGGTCGAGCAAAACAAGTAAGTAGACAAAACCCTGATCAGAGGCCAATAACAGGTCATTTACCACCTTAACTAGCGCCGTCTCTGTGCTATGATGAGGCCGAAATCCTGACTGATACATTTCAAAAATGTTATTCATAAGTAGGTGTGAGCATAACTGCTGTGCTACAACCTTTTCTAAAATTTTGGATATAAATGGGAGATTTGATATTGGTCTGTAGTTGGACAACTGACATGGGTCAAGGTCAGGTTTCTTAATAAGGGGGTGGATAACTGCCAGTTTGAAGGATTTAGGTACATAACCAGTGCTAATGGAAGAGTTTATTATTTTTAAAACAGGTTCAATTACCTCTGGAATGATCTGTTTAAAGAAACTTGTAGGCAAGGGATCGAGAATGCAGGTTGATGATTTTGATGAGGAGA
Organism: Silurus aristotelis; assembly: GCF_946808225.1. Taxonomy (NCBI): domain Eukaryota; kingdom Metazoa; phylum Chordata; class Actinopteri; order Siluriformes; family Siluridae; genus Silurus; species Silurus aristotelis. The sequence continues at coordinate 32,857,581 of NC_139577.1, read as the reverse complement.
TTAATGAAATTAAGTCATTCTCATAAATAGGAGTGAAGCTTTGTAGTTGATTGTCTGCTATAATTACACTGCTGTCTACAGGGTTACTTGTAAAATAATTTGGATTTATATTAACCGTCTGGATTTCTTGCCTGATGTTTTCAATTTTATTATTAAAAAAATTCATGAAATCATTAGTACCTAATGATGGTGTGCATGTGAGTGCAGTGCTTTTATTCCCTGTTAATTTTGCTACCGTGCTGAATAAAAATCTAGGGTTATGCTTGTTATTTTCTATGAGGGTGGAGAAATATGCTGATCTAGCAGCACTAAGAGATTTTCTATAATTTAAGAGGCTCTCCTTCCTGTTTGAAATACTGTTAATTTTGTTTGACGCCATTTACGTTCTAATGTTCGAGTGGTCTGTTTTAAGGTGCGCGTATGATCATTATACCACTGTGCTAATTTTTTCTCCCTGATCATTTTGGTCTTAAGGGGAGCTACATCATCTAGAGTGTAACGTAACGTTGTTTCTAGATGTTCAGTGGCCCAGTCGAGCTCTGCAGGGTCTGACGGAGATCTATCTAATATCGTAATTTTGGGAAGATTATTATTAAAACGCGCTGCTGTCGCTGACGTGAAAGTACGCTTAACACGATAACGTGGTGAGGTAGAAATGCAATGACTGAGGCAAATTTTAAACGAGATTAGATAATGGTCTGAAATAGCTTCAGACTGTGGAATTATGACTAAAAAAAAAATGTTTTAAATTTTTGTTTAGTCTTTTGTGTGACGTTTAGATTATTATTATAAATAGCTGCGACTCCGCCTCCTCTGCCATTTAGACGGGGTTGGTGTATGTAACTATACCCAGGAGGACTCGCCTCATTTGATGCTACATATTCATTCGATTTAATCCATGTTTCTGTCAAACACATTATATTAAACTCCTGGTCGGTAATAATTTCGTTTATAGTAAGCGCTTTTGGCGTGAGAGATCTAATATTCAACAATCCAATTTTTAGATCAGAGGTGCTGGCTGTGCGTTCAGTCCTATTTAATTTAATGTTAATCAGGTTACTTAAACAGAATTTCTGATAATTCCTATATTTTGGTTTTGCTTGGGGGACAGACGCAGTCTCAATATGGTGGATCCTGAGTGACGACTCTGTGCAGCTAGCAGACGGTCGGTTTAGCCAGTCTGTCTGCTCCCTGGCCTTGGCTCTAGACAGTCACTTGTTAACTAGTGCTGTTCTGAGACTATTACTTATACTACAAGAAATGAGAGCAGCACCTTCCCGGGTGGGATGGATACCGTCCCGCCCTAACAGGCCAGCCTTGCCCTCAAAAATGCTCCAATTATTAATGAAGCCCACATTATTTTTGGAGCACCACTCGGACATCCAGCAGTTCAGCGACCATAACCTGCTGAAGGCTACATCGCCACGTCGCATTGGGATGGGGCCAGAGCATGTTACTGCATCGGACATTGCCTTCGCTTATTTACACACCCCTATAATATTACTCTTAGTTACCTCTGACTGTCGAAGGCGTATATCATTAGCTCCTGTGTGAAAAACTTAGAAATCTTAGAGAACCTGTGCTTTCCTAAGAATCTAAGCTGACCTGCTATGTCCGGTGCCCTGGCTCCCGGTATACACATAACCTGTGCTGCTGGTGCCCCTAAAGGTCTAGCTAATTTCACGTGCCTCAGAATGAAGTCTCCTAAAACAAGAGCTCTTTCAGGTTTCTCAGCGGGTGCTTCACTGAGGAGAGCAAACCTGTTGGACACGTGAAGCGGAGAGGAATGGTGCGCCCGTGGGCGAGCCTTAGCGTTAGCTTTGGCTTTGCGAGTATGCCGCCGAGTCGTCATCCATTCGCCCCGCTGCGAGGGCTCTAATGCCGGAGTCGGGGGAATATTACTTTCACCTAGGGCAGGGGTCTCCAATCTTTTCCAGAAAGGGCCAGTGCGGGTGCAGGTTTTCATTCCAACCAATCAATGGTCACACCTGATAGTCATTGAAAATGAAGATCATTAGATTTGAACAGGTAGACTTTGGTGTGGACTTGCTTGGTTGGAATAAAAACCTGCACCCACACTGGCCCTTTCTGGAAAAGATTTGAGACCCCCGACCTAGGGCATCCAGAATTTCCCCTGCAGAACCTGGACTGCTCTCACACTCACTACTTCTCTCTAGACTCTGGATGCGCTCCTCTAATGCTAAGATCTTCTCCGTCAAAGAGCAAACTAGCTTGCACTTCTCACAGATAAAATTATCGCTAACAACGGAGAAAGACTGACTAAACATGTCACACTTCACACACTGAGTGAACTGGATGTTCGCCATAGTAGAGAAATTACGTACCTTAATGTGTTTACTGTAGTGTGTGTTCGTAGTTCTGGTAAATGTCCTCCGCTCACTGCTTTCAAACCCTCAAACAGGGAAAAAAAGCGCTCTTCCGAGCAAAAATAGTCGAGATGGAGCCAACGGAAAGTGAAGGATGCATAACGAATTATTTCAAACAAACTGCGACAACCTGCTTCAATTCCGTTCGTTTTAAACGAGTCTTTAATTCGATTTAGAAGAACGAGTTGTCTTAAAAAGCGATTTGTTCATTTTCTACCGGACGTGGAAGAGCAAAGTATCATGAAATCTCCGTAGGTTATGCACAGGAAAAAAATTGAATATTTCATGGAATTTAATTATCCGGTCCGAGTCGTTCGTCCTTTTGTCACGTGACTCCCATAGACACCATGAAGGTGATTAAAGCAACTAAATGACTCGAAAAATATTCGTTCAATAAAATTATCCGATTTTTCCATCAGGACGTGATATACAATAACGTTTGGTCATGTTTGATTAAAGCTAATGATAAATTCTTTAGCTTTTGAGAAAAATCATAAAAAAAATGTATTAAAATAAATTTTAAAAATGATGCGCTTTTCCACATGATTAAAAACAATGAATAAATTGGTATTAATTCATTAACCAATGAAAATCAATTAATTTATTAATTAAAAGCATCTATTAAAGAACGTGTAAAAAAAATAGCTTATGGTCACTGAGCTTAGGAACCACCTCCCAAGATAATTATTAATTGATTAATTTAATAAATCATAATAATACAAAATAAAACCGCTTATAAAATACACTAAATAAATAAATACTGATAGTTTTTATATAAGTAGAAGAAAAATAACTGTAAAATTTGCTTAATCGTTTTGCTTTAAAAGATAAATAAAATGCATGAAATAAAAAACAAAAATTAATAAATAAATAAACGCTGGCAATTGTCTACATAACAACACCCCTGAAAATAATTAAATTAAATTAAAAGTGCTTGAGCTCATTGTGTTTTATAGATAAATGAATACACACAAAACATAAACCCTTCCCAGATGAATAAAAGCAAAAAAAAACACTATTAATATCCACATTTGTAATAAGTTTTATGTTTGGAAACAAAGCAAAGCCTAGAAAAAAAAAGAAGACAAAAATTTAGATGCTTAAATATTTTTTTTTTAATAAGAATCTTCATATTTTCATGATGACAAATGCTGCCTAATTTTTTTTTTTTCATCATCCTTCAATAACAACAGTTTCTCCCTTGTGGTTCTTTCTCATGGTCCTTTTTTTATAACGCAAAAATAAATAAATAAATAAATAAAATCAATATAATGAGAAAACATTGTTCTGTATTATGTGCTTCTACATCTCTCTCTCTCTCAGTAATACAGACGTCTAGACGGAGGTTACACCCTGTTCAGCTGGGGAATCATCCAACAAAATAAAGAGGAATATATTTACAAATAAATAAATAAATACATGAATAAGTACAGTTCACAGTGCAGTTTGTTGAAAAGAATTAAAATGAGTCAAGAAATGAATTTCCCCTTGCACAAAATTTATCAATACATATTTTCTTTCTTACTAAAAAAGCTCAACTGCATGATACAATCGGATGATGTTGCCTAAAATAGCACACCGTTGCTAATACAGATGTTAGCGTTGTTTGCTAATAATTTAAGGCACACACTATAAACACTAAAAACTACACATTTTATACACCTTTCTCCCATAAACACCAGCCTCATGTATTTCACACAGTCTCATTTCCTACGTAAAAAACAACAACAACCAGCAAGCAACGACTGTCGGGGTCCAAGCAATTTTTTGTGTGTGTACTTATTGTGTTTATTGTGACGTCATACCTCATGAGGTTTAATACTAGAGATGCATTTATGCAAAAAAAAATAAAAAATACCTGTATGTATTTCCAGACGGAGTCTAACAAAACAGACAATCTTTTATTTTTGATTTCGTGTTTTTCTGATGAAAAATTAATAAATTAAAATAAATAAATACTAAAATATAGTAATGCTAGCTAGATACACTATGTGGACAGTATATTGGGTCCATATCAGGTATTGGAACACAACTTTTTCAGCCATATGTGGTTCTTCACCAAACTGTTACCAGTTAGAGTCTCACAATTGTGCAGGACTTTGGATGTGGTAGCATGAAATTTGAACTAGGAGACCCCAAATCTCTTCCAGTATGACAATGCCCCTGTGCACAAAGCCAGCTCCATGAAGATGTGGTAGGTCAGTGGATAAGGTTTTGGGATGTTTAGAAGGTCGGGTTCAAGCCCTGATATTACCGAGCTGCACTCTTGGGCCCTTGAGCAAGGCCCCTTAACCCCTGGTGCTTCAGGGGTGCTGTAAGTAATGCACCTTTTACAGTGCATCTGGAAAGTATTCAAAGCGCTTTACTTTGTCCACATTTTGTTATTTTACAGCTTTATTCCAAAATGGATTCATTATTTTCCTCAAAATTCTACAAACAAAACCCCATAATGACAACGTGAAAGGAGTTTGTTTAAAATGTATGTACATAAATATTCACAGCCGTTGCCATAACACTCAAAATAAAGCTCAGGTGCCTCAATCTTTCTACAACTTGATTCAGTTGATTGGACATGATCTGGAGGCACACACCTAAACTCTATTAGGTCCTACATTTAACAGTGCATGTCAGAGCACAAACCAAGAAATTAAGTCCAAGGAATTGTCTGTAGACCTCCGAGACAGGATTGTATGGAGGCACAGATCTGGAGAAGTGGACAGAAACATTTCTGCAGCATTGAAGGTCCCAATGAGCACAGTGGCCTCCATCATCAGTAAATGGAAGAAGTTTGGAACCACAAGGACTCTTCCCAGAACAAAGCCGCTCGACTAAACTGAGCGATCGGGGGGAGAAGAGACTTAGTCACGGAGGTGCCCAAAAACCGAAGAGAGGAGAACCTTCCAGAACAACAACCTTCCCAGAAGAGTGGAGGTTCTTATAACAGCAAATGGGAACTGAATGCGGACTTCAGTCTATGAGCTGCTTCCATCTGCTTCCTTGGATAAAATAATAAATGTTAGCGAATGAACTCATTAGCAAAATAATTAGCAAAAAATGTGACTCTAAGTGCCTGGACCCCTAATACAAGTACACAGACATGGTCTCTCTAAAACCAAGATCCCTGAAGAGAAAGCAGCATCACAGATCTAACATACAGTGTGCTGTCGGAAACTCACAACAAAGCCAGGCTTTTCCCCCCTGTTTTAATGGAGAATATCTGGTGAATGCTAGTCAAACATTGCTTATACATGCTAGGACTTAGCTGTTATTTTTAACTGAGCACGAGTTACAATTCTGTGTGCCTTTTAGGTTTAATACTGCTTTTGAATTATAATTATATTATATTAATATATTTCTGAATTATATTTGATTGTAATATAAAGTTGCAGAGTTTGGACTGGGTTTAGCAGGAAGTCTGTGTGAGATTAGCATCAGGTTGTACCTATGAGCTCGGGTATGCTAATAGTCGTAATGTTTAATGTCATGATTTTATTTTTGATTCAGAACATGCCGTGTCTGTATAAAGTGCAGTTTTTATTATAAACACTCTATGGCTAAAAGTTTGTGGACACTTGACCATAAGATTGGTGAAGTTTTGAACATCCATTCCACATTTAGCCTCCATTTGCTGACATATTAACCTCCACTTTTCTGGGAAGATTAGTCAGGTATTGATGGAGATGAGGTGAGGAAGCCTGGGGTACAGTCAGTGTTTACATTCATCCCTCGAAGCTTTATAGCAAGCCACTCAAGATCTTCCACACACTTCCAACTCATGTAAAGCAGATGTTAATGGAGCTGGCAGATGCTGGAACAGGTTTGGGTCTCCTGGTTTCATTTGAATAAAAAATGTCATGCTACCACATAAAAAAATGTAAAGGGGCTTTATAGTTGTACTTTACAGCACAGTGAAATTCTTTCCTCACATATTTCAGTAATGTTAGGAAGCTGGGGTCAATGTGCAGCCTCCCTACATACCACCTAGGACGTGCCTCAAACATTTGTGTTAAAGAGTAAAGAGCAACATATATCTGGAAAAGCCAGGTGTCCCAATACTTTTGTCCATATAGTGTATATTTAGATAAAAAATTATATATTAACACGTACAGAAATAAACAAGAAGCAACATACAATAAAATAAAAACGCATGCCACCTCCTCAATGGATATAAGCAGATTCCAAAAAAAGGTCCATTAAATAGTCCAGACTAAAAACTGGACCAAAATCCAGTCCTTAAGCTGTGTTTCTGATTCCATCTGAAGTGAAACGTGATGGGAAATTACTGATAATGCCATCTCATGCTGGTGAACATATACAGTAAGCATGGAGTCGAGTCTCGTTTCTCTGTCCATGTCCTAAGAATGTGGTCTTTGTCCTGTTTTTGTCCTCAACTGGACTCTAATACTGTCTCTACTCGTATATGACTATGAGCTAGTATGTGCATGTGACTGTGTGTGTGTTTAGAAGGGATTGAGGCGTATCCCGGTCCCCAGCGGAGAA
>NC_139577.1:32830694-32848194 GCF_946808225.1 Silurus aristotelis | reverse complement strand
GAAAGTTTACCTATAATTTTCTATCCAATAAGATTTTAGCGTTACAGCACGTATTTCCGTCAGACAACCTGCAACCTGAGCACTGCGGGCTTTTTTTAAACATGTCAGATGGACTTTTCAAGAAAAGGTGGACATCGTGAAGAAAGCTCGAGCAAACAGTTGTTAAGCTTTTTTACAAACCATTTATTACTACATTACTACAAAAAATCCTACATTTTTTTGTAGACTTTGCATATAAACACACAATTTGCCTGAATTTTAAATGATATGCACAGAAAAAAATGCACATAAGTGCTGGGAAAATCCTGGGGTCATCTTTTAGATGATGTATGTGGCAGTGCAGTTGTGGCTACAGTGAAAGGAGACATGTTGAATTATGTTTGTTGAGTTTCTTGCTTTAGTGATGACATTCATTCTCACTGTGAGATTCCTGTCTGTGATCTTCTGTGATCTACTCTCTGTTCTACTAAAACTTTCTTTCGGCTTCTCCCGTTAGGGGTCGCCACAGCGGATCCTCCGCACGTTTGATTTGGCACATGTTTTACGCTGGATGCCCTTCCTAACGCAACCCTCCCCAATTTATCCGGGCTTGGGACCGGCACTGAGAGTGGCTGGGGATGGTTCCCTGACCGGGGATCAAACCCGGGTCGCAGCGGTGGGAGCGCTGCATCTTAACCACTAGACCACCAGGGGACCTTCTACTCTCTGTTCTACTGCGCTTCTCTATTATATTGATGGTTTCTACAGATGTGGTGTCATAATGTTTTAATAATAGTATTGAGAGGTGGATTGATTCAGGCAGGACACCACTGAAGGTCTTGGCGTGAAATCACTTGTGGTGTAACAGTAACCTCATCAAGCTTGGACAGATCAGCCTGAATATTTTCCTTCCACAGCACAACACTGAGTGTTTTATCTCTTACACATTTGACTAGAGAAGAGTTCTGAATTCAAGCGAGGATTATTTCACACTAAAGCAATCAAAAAGCAAATATACAACAACTCGCCTGAAATACTTTCCAAGTAACATTACATTTTTTTTATTATTTTCATTAAAAAGGCACAGTTTATTATGTTTCTTGGTCAGGTTTATTAAAAACTTTTTTTTTAATCTTCATTGTTTTTTATTTTATTTACATTAAACGTTTATACACTATATTGCCAAAAGTATTGGGTCACCTGACCTTTTCCTGCTGTATGTGGTTCTTCTCCAAACTGTTACCACATCTGGAGGCACTCAATTGTCTTTAGATGGCGCTATAATAACATTTTGCATTCACTTGAACTTGGAAACCCGAACCTGCTCCAGCATGGTGATACCCCTGTGCACAAAGTGAGCTCCTTGAAGATCTGGTTTAAATGCTTTGGAGAGGAAGATCTTGCTGCTATAGAGCTCTGATCTCATCCCTACTGAACACCTTTGGGATGAATGTGAACAATGACTGCACCCCAGGTCTCCTCACCTACATCAGTACCTGCCTTTCATAACACCCTTGTGTCTGATGAGCACAAATATCTATAAGTGCAATCTAAAATCTAGTGGAACATCTTCCCAGAAGAGTGGAGGGAATTAGAAGAGCAAATTGGGACTAAATGTGGAATGCAATGCTCAAAAATCACATACTGTACATATGACCAGGTGAGAGAAACCAATAAGGGATTTCCATAAACACCAAATGTAATGATATGAAAGTGATTTTGCATGCAGCAAAATAAAACCCCATACAAACAAACAAACAAACAAACAAAAAAACCCCAGAAATGCTTAAAAGTTGCTACCTGTTTCTGACGCATGGAAAGCTGGAGATAGATGGGGATGATAAAACAGAACAGATGAGCCACAACACTAATCACACTGCAGAATCTAATCAGTGATTCTCAAACCTTCTGCCTCCAGGGACGTGTTCCGTAAGTGCTTAATGGGCGGACCATCGATTTGACTGATTTGCTACCAAAAAGTGTACAATGTCTTTTATTATGTAATGCGAATGATTTATGCAGTGAAGGTTTTGTTTTCGCCTTTTTTTTTATATTTATTTATGTACAGTGAGGAAAATAAGTATTTGAACACCCTGCTATTTTGCAAGTTCTCCCACTTAGAAATAATGGCCACTGTGAGAGAAATAATCTAAAAAATAAAAAATCCAGAAATCACAATGTATGATTTTTAAACTATTTATTTGTATGATACAGCTGCAAATAAGTATTTAACCACCTGTCTATCAGCTAGAATTTTGACCCTCAAAGACCTGTTAGTCTGCCTTTAAAATGTTCACCTCCACTACGTTTATTATCCTAAATTAGATGCACCTGTTTGAGGTCGTTAGCTGCATAAAAACACCTGTCCACCCCATACAATCAGTAAGAATCCAACTACTAACATGGCCAAGACCAAAGAGCTGTCCAAAGACACTAGAGACAAAATTGTACACCTCCACAAGGCTGGAAAGGGCTACCGGGAAATTGCCAAGCAGCTTGGTGAAAAAAGGTCCACTGTTGGAGCAATCATTAGAAAAAGGAAGAAGCTAAACATGACTGTCAATCTCCCTCGGACTGGGGCTCCATGCAAGAACTCACCTCGTGGGGTCTCATTGATCCTAAGGAAGGTGAGAAATCAGCCCAGAACTACACAGGAGGAGCTGGTCAATGACCTGAAAAGAGCTGGGACCACCGTTTCCAAGGCTACTGTTGGTAATACACTAAGACGTCATGGTTTGAAATCATGCATGGCACGGAAGGTTCCCCTGCTTAAACCAGCACATGTCCAGGCACGTCTTAAGTTTGCCAATGACCATTTGGATGATCCAGAGGAGTCATGGGAGAAAGTCATGTAGTCAGATGAGACCAAAATAGAATTTTTATTTCATAATTCCACTAAACGTGTTTGGAGGAAGAAGAATGATGAGTACCATCCCAAGAACACCATCCCTACTGTGAAGCATGGGGGTGGTAGCATCATGCTTTGGGGGTGTTTTTCAGCACATGGGACAGGGCGACTGCACTGTATTAAGGAGAGGATGACCGGGGCCATGTATTGCGAGATTTTGGGGAACAACCTCCTTCCCACAGTTAGAGCATTGAAGATGGGTCGAGGCTGGGTCTTCCAACATGACAATGACCCGAAGCACACAGCCAGGATAACCAAGGAGTGGCTCTGTAAGAAGCATATCGTCACTCAGGATCCACCAAATTGAGACTGTGTCTGTCCCCCGAGCGAAACCAAAATATAGGAATTCTCAGAAAGTCTGTTTTAGTAACCTGATTAACATAAAATTAAATAGGACTGAACGCACAGCCAGCACCTCTGATCTAAAGATAGGATTGCTGAATATTAGATCTCTCACGTCTAAAGCGCTTAATGTAAACGAAATTATTACCAACCAGGAGTTTAAAATAATGTGTTTGACAGAAACATGGATTAAACCAAATGAATATTTAGCATTAAATGAAGCGAGTCCTCCTGGGTATAGTTACATACACCAACCCCGTCTAAATGGCGGAGGAGGCGGAGTTGCAGCTATTTATAATAATAATCTAAGCGTCACACAAAAGACTAAACACAAATGTAAAACATTTGAAGTTCTTTACACCAGCATAAAATATTCAGTGTCTGAAAGCAGGTCCAGTCAGACAATTCCACTAATTATTATTTATAGACCCCCAGGGCCCTACTCTGATTTTCTCATAGAATTTGCAGATTTCATCACAAATTTAGTTACTTATCTAGACAAAGCATTAATTGTTGGTGATTTTAACATTCATTTTGATAATCAGGAAGACTCCTTAAGAGCAGCTGTTGTGTCCATTCTAGATTCAGTTGGAATGAATCAGAATGTTATAGGACCCACTCATAGTGGTGGACACACTCTCGATTTGTTGTTAACATTTGGATTAAAAATAAAAAACGTAGTCATAGTTCCACAGTCTGAAGCTATTTCAGACCATTATCTCATCTCTTTTAAAATTTGCCTCAGTCATTGCATTACTACTTCACCACGTTATCGTGTTAAGCGTACTTTCACGTCAGCTACAGCAGCGCGTTTTATTAACAATCTTCCAGAAATTACGATATTAGATAGATCTCCGTCTGACCCTGCAGAGCTCGACTGGGCCACTGAACACCTAGACTCAACATTACGTTATACCCTAGATGAAGTAGCTCCCCTTAAGACCAAAATGATCAGGGAGAAAAAATTAGCACAGTGGTATAATGATCATACGCGCTAATGATTTCATGAACTTTTTTAATAATAAAATAAAAAACATCAGGCAAAAAATCCAGACGGTTAATATAAATCCAAATTATTTTACAAGTAACCCTGTAGACAGCAGTGTAATTATAACAGACAATCAATTACAAAGTTTTACTCCTATTCATGAGAATGACTTAATTTCATTAATTTCCTCATCAAAATCATCAACCTGCATTCTCGATCCCTTGCCTACAAGTTTCTTTAAACAGATCATTCCAGAGGTAATTGAACCTGTTTTAAAAATAATAAACTCTTCCATTAGCACTGGTTTTGGACCAAAATCCTTCAAACTGGCAGTTATCCACCCCCTAATTAAGAAACCTGACCTTGACCCATGTCAGCTGTCCAACTACAGACCAATATCAAATCTCCCCTTCATAGCCAAAATTTTAGAAAAGGTTGTAGCACAGCAGTTATGCTCACACCTACTTATGAATAATATTTTTGAAATGTATCAGTCAGGATTTCGGCCTCATCATAGCACAGAGACGGCGCTAGTTAAGGTGGTAAATGACCTGTTATTGGCCTCTGATCAGGGTTTTGTCTCCTTACTTGTTTTGCTCGACCTTAGTGCAGCTTTTGACACCATTGATCACACTATACTACTTGCTAGACTTGAGAACGTTGTTGGAATAAAGGGAACGGCTCTCTCTTGGCTCAGGTCTTATTTGACTGATCGCTATCAGTTTGTTGATGTTAATGGTGAGTTCTCCACACTCTCTGAGGTAAAGTTTGGTGTTCCTCAAGGATCTGTCTTAGGCCCTCTGCTTTTCTCTTTAAATTTGCTGCCTCTTGGAGAAATTATTCATAAACATGGTATTAGATTCCATTGCTATGCTGATGATACACAGCTATATATTTCAGCAAAGCCAGATGAGCGAGATCAGCTTAACAATGTTGAAAAATGTGTAAAGGACATTAGACAGTGGATGCTCGATAACTTTCTTCTGCTAAACTCAGATAAGACGGAAGTACTTTTACTAGGACCACATGCAGCTAGAAGCAAACTTTCAGATTACCTAACATCTCTGGATGGTGTTTCTGTTTCAGCGTGTACGGCTGTCAAAGACCTTGGTGTGATTATTGACTCGAGTCTTTCCTTTGAGGCTCACGTGAATAATATTACCAGGATCGCCTTCTTTCACCTTAGAAATATTGCTAAAATTAGAAATATGATGTCGTTACAGGATGCAGAAAAACTAGTTCATGCTTTTGTTACTTCTAGATTAGACTACTGTAACGCTTTACTGTCTGGGTGTGCGAGTAGGTGCAAAAATAAGCTTCAGTTAGTTCAGAATGCAGCAGCAAGAGTCCTCACTAGATCTAGGAAATATGACCACATCACCCCTGTATTAATCAGTCTACACTGGCTCCCAATCAAATCTCGCATTGATTATAAAATTCTACTACTGACATATAAAGCACTTAATGGTCTCGCACCACCGTATCTGAGTGAACTTCTGTACCAGTATGATCCTCCACGCCTACTTAGATCAAAAGGTGCTGGCTATCTGTTGGTTCCTCCAATAATGAAGATTACAGCAGGGGGCAGATCTTTCTCTTATAAAGCCCCACAGTTATGGAACAGCCTTCCAACCAGTGTTCAGGACTCAGACACAGTCTCAGTGTTCAAGTCGAGGTTGAAAACATATTTATTCAGTCAAGCCTTTAATCAGTAGATTTTTTCTAAGGTAAAGGCTCAGATCTGAAGGGAACATTGATATAGAGTGTTTGGTGAACTGGGATATTTGTACGCTGTCGTCCCCTCACATTCACGTGTTCACTCAGGTTTGTTGATGGTGGTGTGGTGGGCCGTCTCTTATCCCAGAGATCCCTCATGTCTGTGTTGCCGTCTGGTTCTCCCTTTTAGTTATGCTGCCATAGCGAGTCTTGCCGGAGTCCAAACTGCACAGTGACTTTAACTCATATGCAACAATAGGTACACTTAATAATCCATATCCTTCTCTTCCTGTCACCCTCTTCTCTCTCTCTCTCTCTCTCTCTCTCTCTCTCTCTCTCTCTCTCTCTCTCTTCTCTCTCTCTCTCTCTCTCTCTCTCTCTCTCTCTCTCTCTCTCTCTCTCTCTCTCTCTCTCTCTCTCTCGGTCGAGTTAAACATGCTCCTGAGGCTCCAGTGACCACTGTTCCTGCCCCTCTCCCCCCCGTGGATCTTCCCACTTCATCCAGGCCTGCCTGGATTAGACTGTAGTTGATGTCAACAGTCTCCTACACTGACTCAGAAATACACTTCGCTTTTGATCATCATCACTGCACCCCGCAACATTGTATACCCGCCACAAATGGACATTCGGTGTAACCCAGATGAGGATGGGTTCCCTCTTGAGTCTGGTTCCTCTCAAGGTTACTTCCTTATGCCATCTCGGGGAGTTTTTTCCTTGCCACAGTCACCAGTCGCCACCGGCTTGCTCATCAGGGACAAACTTACTCATAAAGAACATATTCATTTTTAATCACCGCATTATCTGTGTAAAGCTGCTTTGAGACAATGTTCATTGTTAAAAGCGCTATACAAATAAAAATGAATTGAATTGAATTGAATTGAATTGAATATCAAGGTTCTGGCGTGGCCTAGCCAGTCTCCAGACCTAAACCCAATAGAGAATCTTTGGAGGGAGCTCAAACTCCGTGTTTCTCAGCGACAGGCCAGAAACCTGACTGATCTAGAGAAGATCTGTGTGGAGGAGTGGGCCAAAATCCCTCCTGCAGTGTGTGCAAACCTGGTGAAAAACTACAGGAAACGTTTAACCTCTGTAATTGCAAACAAAGGCTCCTGTACCAAATATTAACATTGACTTTCTCAGGTGTTCAAATACTTATTTGCAGCTGTATCATACAAATAAATAGTTAAAAAATCATATATTGTGATTTTTGGATTTTTTTATGTCTCTCACAGTGGACATGCACCTACGATGACAATTTCAGACCCTCCATGATTTCTAAGTGGGAGAACTTGCAAAATAGCAGAGTGTTCAAATACTTATTTTCCTCACTGTATATATTAAATACAAATAGTCAAACTGAAATACGCGCTGCATTAATCGCGCATTAATTAAATTAGTGCCGTTTAATTAAATTTGCGTTAGCAAATCGTTCGTTTTCACATTTTTTTTACTAAGAAATTTATATAGAGAATTTTTTATCCCTATATTTCATACTTTATAGTTAGTACATAGTACTTTGTACCTGTTTTTATACTTTGATACTTTATTTATTTATTTTTTTTTATTATTTTTGTATTTATTTTATATTCTATTTCTAGTTACATGTCGTACTCTGTATAAATGTGTAGGTGACAAATAAAATGTGATTTAATTTGAATAGTATAAAACTGTTACATTTTTCAATAGAAATTTAAATTTAGAGTGTGAGGTTCCATCACTCTCCAGAACTCTGTCAGGTCCCTGGATGCTGCATTGAGAACCACTGCTTCAGAACTTCTAGAACAAATTTGTGTCACAAATTACACCATAAATGCCCCCTAAATCTTAAGTTTTTATTACACATCATTTAGATTTTTCTTAGATTCTTGTAAAGAGGTTCGTGTGTGTTGAATAAATGAGGAGAACGTTTACCATGTAGCTGTGGTCATGTATTTCCTGGCCAGAAGTTCCAAGACATAATGAGTAGCTTCTTGTGCTGATTCTTCCAGAACGGTCCCAACACACATCGCCAGCTCCAACTCATTGCCTCTTATCAGACTGGCCATAGCCAACTACACACACACATACACACACACACACACACACACACACACACACACACACACACACACACACACACACACACACAAAACAATAAATACATATATCCTATCATTTCTGCTGTACAGTCTGAGTCTATAACTCATTGATATTTATCATTAGCTGTATATAGAGTTGATTTAAGCGCATCAGAGACGAACTCAAAGTTGTGCATGGCCCAGGTGTGTATTCAGCAGCAGTGGATTTTACTCTGTTACTCAACTTTAGTATGTATTCTTTTAATGTTTTATGTTTTCTTGTCAGTATTTTCATGCTGGGACACTTTCCCTTCATCTATCTGAATAAGCAATATTTTCCTTTTTTCCAGGAAAAAACACCATTCCTCACTAAATTAAAGTGAAAACATACAGAGCATTAAATGAGAAGCTGTGGATGAGCACAATCATAACCCTATGGTTCTGCTGAGAGTGTGTGCTTCCTTTAAGGGTTCTCTCAATGTGTAGACAAATGCACCAAACTGCATCTAATATTTACACAGAGTTCTTATACATCACTACATTTCATGCTCACAAACAAAAGTAGGGAACTGTTTTACTCAAGTAGAAATGTGTAGAAATGGAATTTTACTTTTACTGCAGGAGTATTTACAGTTATGTACACACACACACACACACACATATATTTATATACATCCTGCTTCTAACGTGTCAATTTTGAGGACAGTCTTTACTTACTGCCTAATAAATATATCACACCCACTAACAGAAGCCATGATGAACAGATCATCAGTGTTCTTCACTTCACCACTCATAATGTTATAATGTCATAATGTTATGCCTGATATTTAATATATATATATATATATATATATATATATATATATATATATATATATATATATATATATATATATACACACACACACACACACACACACACACACACACACACACACACACACACACACACACACAATATATATATCCTTGTATAAATATTTATTATATATTTATTTGCTGTACATCTATCTATCTATCTATCTATCTATCTATCTATCTATCTGTCTGTCTGTCTGTCTGTCTGTCTGTCTGTCTGTCTGTCTGTCTGTCTGTCTGTCTGTCTGTCTGTCTGTATACATTAATAGCATTTGGACGACGCCTTTATCCACATCGACGTACAAGAGTGCTTTTAAAGTAAAAAAACAGACTAATGCTGGTTAGTTTTTTGGGAGAGAAAATAGTTGGAAAGTGAGTTTTTCTTTACGTGAAGTACTACATTTTAATGGGATTTTTTTCTTAGTCAAAGGAAAAAATTAAACAATTTCCTGCTTCAGATGATATTTAGATGTTTGCCTTCTGTTTAAAAGGTCATGAGTTTAAATCCTATCATATCCTAAAGCTGCTCTTGCTGGGCCCTTAAGCAAGGCCCTTACCCCTTTGCTGCTCAGTTGTATAAATAAGATAATTGTAAGTTGTTCTGGATGAAGGCGTCTTCCAAATGCCATAAATGTAACTTTGAATATGTGTACAGTACTGACAAACTTCTGGGATTTGAATGTGGTTCTATATTTGTAATTGTAATGAAAAGTCTCTAAACAGGGAGTAAATATAAATACTACCTCTGTGTTATCTACAGCCAGATGACAGCAGGCTGCCAGAACTGCACAACCCTCCTGAAAATACCATTCAGCAAGTTCCCAACACACCCCATGCAAAAGCCTAGAGAGAGAAAAACAAAGAATACTTAATTCGTCAAATTTTCAATTTAACTCAATCTTACCTGCAAAACTGCTTTACACAAATACATCGGCTGACAAAGGTTTCCGTCTGATGATGATTCAGAGGTGATGTGGTGAAAGATGATACTAGGAAGAAACCTTGACAGGAACCAGACTTAGAAGGAAACCCATATTATCTGGGTGACACTAATTCCGTGGGTACAGAATTTATTGAGTAGGGCTTTGCCATGATGTGGCATCCCTGGAGCAGGAAATGTTATTGGCTGAACATTGGGGTTTGAACCACCCTTCTGTCTTGACTTCTGTCAAGATCTTGGTCCACAAAGCAACTATCAGAAACATTTGAACCAACCACACACCGTATACAATGCTGTGAAAAAAATTATTTATTCTGGATATTTGTCTAACTCAAATGATTCAGACCATCAAGCAAATTTTAATATTAAACAAAGATAATTACAGTAAATGCAAAATGCAAATTTCATTTTATTGTCCAAACCTGCCTGGCCTTATGTAAAAAAAATATTTGCCCCCTAAACCTAATAACTGGTTGTGTGGTGGCAACAACATCGCTGTGGAGGAATTTTCTTCGCACTCGTCTTCACTTTTCCACAATGGAGGGTTTTCGAGTCTGAATGGCCTGTTTATGGTCATGCCGCAACATCTGGATCGGATTAAAGTCTGGACTTGCTGGTGTGTTTTGGATCGTTATCCTGCTGCATAACCCAAGTGTGCTCGAGCTAAAGGTTATGAACTGATGGCTGGAAATTCTTCTTGAGGATTTTCTGGTAGAGCACAGAATTCATGGGTTTATACGTCTTTTTGTTTCTCATCTTTTCTTGAAGTTTTGTTTCTATTTAAGTGATTTCTTAAATCAGCTCTGGCAGTAATCAGGTCTGGGTGTGGCGAGTAAAATTTAACTCAGCTTTCCAATAAACATGGTTCAACACAGTTAATTCATGATTTAGAAGGGGGGCAAATATTTTTCACAGCACTGTATTATAAAGTAGTTCATTAAAATAACCACTGTGTGTGTACTTGCCCGGTGTAGGTCTCAATGTTGTCGTTGTCTGTGGATGCTGAGTGGTTGATGGAGGAAATCGCGGGTCCGTGAATATTACCTTCACACGCTCCCTGATTACAACATACACACACATAGTTAGCACGATAAACTGGTAAGCAACAAAAAAGGTTTCCCAAACCGTTTATTGCAGTTATTATTATTATTGTGGTATATTTGCTAGATAATGATTTATGTTTGTTTTGTTATGGTCGTTTTCAATGAGACTCACCTGTGCCACAATCAGCGCCTCCTTTAACTGCCCTCTGGAGGTGAAGAAACTCACCAGCTTTTTGACGTCACCTGTAGCAATGCAGTATGGGATCACGTTATCATTGCCCTCCTGCATGAGCTGATCTGCTCTCCTACAGCATGGAAAGGGAAATATTCATGTGAAGGAACTTACAACAGAATAAACCGATCTCAGAAGATTACACTGGTAATTGAGATTGCTCCAGGAGTCATTTTATTTACACCATGTGCTCCAGGGGGCTGTATCATGGCTGACACTGCGCTCTGACCCCAGCTTTCCAACATCTCTAAAATATGCGGAATATAACAATCTTATCGTGGGATCAATAAAGTATTTTAAAACAAAAAATTACAAAAAGAATAAAATTAATTTTAAGGATTCTGGAACTGTAGTTTTGAGTTTCCACCACTAGAGGCAATATTTGCGTTTCCTAGTTTTTAGTTCCTGGTTTATTTATGCTTAACCCAACCAATGGCATCTTATGTGAATAAGGTTGTTGATTTTGCTATTGCTATAATTATTTTTTGTTTTTGTGCCTTAATAATCTTTTTTGTGGAAATTTCCTACCTAGTTGATTTTTTTTTAAATATTTTTATTGATTAATGTTTGGCTTATTTATTTGATAAACGTAAGAAATAAGCCTTTGTGTCTACTTTTCCTCCTTAGCCTTCATTTAAATTTTCACTAAACTCATCAAGACCAAGAGTTTGAGTTCTGGCCCTGTGCCCATGTGTAAATTTTAGAAGGCATGACCTTATATTCCTGTATTACTATAAAAGATAGCTAGACGCCATTGGCCCCGCCCTTTAAGAAAACGAAAATGAACACAGGTGTGTGACGTATCAATACGCTCGGCTCACCGAGGATTATCGTGTCTCGTGGTTTTGCATCATCATCCACCAGTTACATTTTATTTATGAAATGTTTCTTGTATCTTCATGTGTTAGTATAGAGGATAACTATAGCGTATTCAATTTCCAAATGCTACACACTGTATAACATGGCTTTCTGTGTAATTAGACTATAATTGTTAGTTTAATTAAAAAAATTAAATAAAGAAAAGACTGTGTTTTATTCTTCCACTTTTTTCTCCAGGGGTTAATACATTTCCTTTAGAATTTAACAGATTTTTATTTAAACAATGATTCAATAATACCCAAGCTCTAAAAATATTCTACTCTCATGTCTCATATGGGGTTCAAAATATTAGTTGGTCTTTCTGAATTTGATGGGAGTTAATTTGTGCTTGTGGTACACACCTTTGCATTAGTTTCTTCCAGTATTTCATGGAGACACCCGGAGCTACGGACAACGCCTTCTCCCACTGCACAAAAACAAGACATGCAAATGATTTTTAGATGCTTGAAGTCAAAAAGAGAGAAATGCATTTTAACCGTAACATAATATACACTTTATGGACAGAATTATTGCGGCACCTGATTTTTATTAGCCATATGTGGTTCTTCCTTAACAACTTTTGAGGCACACAATTGTATAGGACGTCTTTAGCATTACATTTTCCCTACATTTGAACTCGAAGAGCCAAATCTGTTACAGCATGACAATTCAAACGCAAACTCCATGAAGATCTGCTGAGTCGAGATTGAAAGTAAAGTTTTTTGCTGAAAAAGAGTCCGAGTCAGGCTGTGACCTGACAACATTTCGTAACTTCAGCTACATTTATGCTGTTAAAGATATTTATTTAAATAGACAAAATGATGGCTTTAGAGCTGGAGTGTACAATCTTTTTCACAAAGGGCCAGTGTTGGTGCAGGTTCTCATTCCAACCAATCAAGGACCTCACCTGATAGTCATTAAAAATGAAAATCATTGGATTTAAACAGAATGGTGTTGGACTTGCTCGGTTGGAATGGAAGCCTGCACCCACACCGGCCCATTGTGGAAAAGATTGGACACCCTGCTTTAGAGATTTCAAGCTGGATAAAGAGAATCTATGAAAGCAGAATTGACCTCTCCCAGCTCCACCATGAGTTCACAGTATCTCTGGATCTGTCCCAATCTCAGGTGGATTTCCGCTGCAGCCTTCAGTCTCTCCTCCTTACTGGGTGCTCCAATTCCTCCGCCAAACTTCGACATCTTCACTATGGTCAGCTCCTGGGCCTCCGACTGCAGGAGAAATAAGAACATAAAAACTATTAATAATAGATATTAATTAGATATTAATATAGGAAGGGTAACCAGCCTTTCTATGTACAGCCATATAAAGGTGACGCAGTACACAGTGACCGGGCATCAATCAATCAATCATTCAATCAACCAATCAGCCAACCAACCAATCAATCAATCAACCAATCAATCAATCAATAAAGCAATCAATAAGTAAATCAATCAATTACTCGATAAAGCAATCAATAAGTAAAGCAATCAATCAACCAATTAATCAATCAACCAATCAATCAATCAACCAACAGACCAAACAATTAATTGATCAATCAAATAATCAATTAATCAATCAACCAATCAATCAATAAACCAATAATAATCAAATCAATCAATCAATCAATCAAATAATCATTTAATTAATTGATCCATTAACTAATAAATCTACAAATTAATTAATCAATCAATCCATTAATCAATCAGCTAAGTTGTACCATCATGAGTTACACCATAACGGTATACATGGAGCAAGCAGGCTACTTAAGAAAGGTCATATTCAGGTAATGCATTCACAAAGAGTGAAAAAAAGAGGAAAAAGGGAGAAAAAGAGAGGCGATTGCTTAGCGGTGAAGGTGTTAGACTTGGCTCAGAAGTTCAAATCCCAGGCACACCAAGCTGCCATTCCTGGGCCCCTGAGCAAGGCCCCTAACCCCAAAACTGCTCAGTTGTATGAATGGGATAAATTTAAGTTGCTCTGGATAAGGGGTGTCTGGCAAATGCCATAAATGTAAACCAAAAGTGAATAATTTATGAAGAATAAATCTCAAATCCAAACACTTTCAAATTAACCACTAGAGACAAACACAACAAACACATTTAATAAGTGTACATAACACGTGTGTATATAATGTACCAGATTATGTAAAATAATCTATAATTTAGCACATCAAATTGAATCAGAATCTGTAGTGTTAAGGAGTGAAAAAAAAAGAAAGAAATAATACAAGGAAAAAGGTAAAAAAAAAAATAATTCACCATAGCAAAAAAATCCCATGACTTCTGCATGAACTATGATGTATCATTTTGGGGAAATAACAGGGAATGCCCCGGAGTAACCCTGGACTAGACATGCCTACTTTAGTAGCATTCAGTTTCTGTTTCCTGAGAAGCAAACAGCTGCTATGAGGAAAAATCCACATCTTCTGTCTACCTTCTGTCTGGGATTTTCTTTTTTATTAAAAAAAATATGGTGTATATAGTAAAGATATACTATAGTTCCAAAAGTATTGGGACACCTGGTCATAAGTACGGTATGTGATTTCTGAGCATTGCATTCCACATTTAGTCCCAATTTCCTCTTAGGATTCCCTCCACTCTTCTGGGAAGATGTTCCACTAGATTATGGCATGTATTTATGGATGTTTGTGTTCATCAACCACAAGGATGTTAGTAAAGTGAGGTACTGATGTAGGTGAGGAGATCTGGGGTGCAGTCAGCGTTCACATTCATCCCAAAGGTGTTCAGTAGGGATGAGATCAGCGCTGTGTAGCAGCAAGATCTTACTCTCCAAAGCATGTAAACAAGATCTTCATGGAGCTCACTTTGTGCACAGGGGAACAGGTTCTGGTTTCCAAGTTCAAGTGAATGCAAAATGTGATTAGAGAGCATCTAAGGAGAACCACATAAAGCAGGAATGGTCATACTTTTGAAAATATTGTGTATCTCTTTTTTTAATCTAAAGTGAACATTTGTGGAAGGAGCCTCAAAAACTTTGGAGGTTAAGATCCAAAATCTATGAGACAAAGTTTCTACTTTGTGTTTTTCTCTGCAACATGAGGAGCTCTGTTTTTTTTCTTCCCTTTCTCCAGGAAAAATAATCTTTTAGGGATTGACTGCCATAACATGAAGTTACTGGTTCATCATCAGTCAACATTATTAATTATAAGTAAAAACGATGATCACAGCATAAAATGATCACGTTTTCTTAATGTGCGTAATCATTTTCATTAAATAATCGAACAATGCTTTTCACTCGTTGAAAGTTTTCTTTTGCTCTTCTGAGATCACCTTCATACCTTCACGTGTCATATTTATTTTATTATGTGAAAAGGCTTCGCGCTCCGGCTGGACGCATCTTCCGCCAGCTGGCGACCCCTGGTGTAGTGTTCAAGTCAAGTCAAGTTTATTTCTATTGCGCTTTTCACAACAGACATTGTCTCAAAGCAGCTCTACAGAAATCAACAGTTAAGGTGAACGGTGTGCATTTATCCCTGATGAGCAGCCGTGGCGACTGTTGGCAGTGTTGGTGTAGTGTTTCTGTCTCTGAGCGACTACGCATTAGACTCCGCCCACTCTGTTAACTCCGCCCACTGTTAGGTCAGGTCGGTTCAGTTTCTGTTTCCTGACAAGTGAATATAAGCAGTGAAGAATCAGAAGAGCTAAAGAGAGGAAGCTTCAAAACCTGCCACCAAACCAGTATGTATGAACTTTTTTTTTTATCCTTTATATATCTAAAAGTACTATTGTTTGCCTCCAGACTTGTGGTAACAGTTTGGAAAAGAACCACATATAGCAGGAAAGGTCAGGTGACCCAATACTATTGGAACCATGGTGTATGTGTAGTGTAGTGTATATGACAGTGTGTATGTTCTCTTTCTCTCTCTCTCTCTCTCTCTCTCTCTCTCTCTCTCTCTCTCTCTCTCTCTCTCTCTCTCTCTATATATATATATATATATATATATACAGTGAGGAAAATAAGTATTTGAACACCCTGCTATTTTGCAAGTTCTCCCACTTAGAAATCATGGAGGGGTCTGAAATTGTCATCGTAGGTGCATGTCCACTGTGAGAGACATAATCTAAAAAAAAAATCCAGAAATCACAATATATGATTTTTAAACTATTTATTTGTATGATACAGCTGCAAATAAGTATTTGAACACCTGTCTGTCTGCTAGAATTCTGACCCTCAAAGACCTGTTAGTCTGCCTTTAAAATGTCCACCTCCACTACATTTATTATCCTAAATTAGATGCACCTGTTTGAGGTCGTTAGCTGCATAAAGACACCTGTCCACCCCATACAATCAGTAAGAATCCAACTACTAACATGGCCAAGACCAAAGAGCTGTCCAAAGACACTAGAGACAAAATTGTACACCTCCACAAGGCTGGAAAGGGCTACCGGGAAATTGCCAAGCAGCTTGGTGAAAAAAGGTCCACTGTTGGAGCAATCATTAAAAAATGGAAGAAGCTAAACATGACTGTCAATCTCCCTCGTACTGGGGCTCCATGCAAGATCTCACCTCGTGGGGTCTCAATGATCCTAAGGAAGGTATGAAATCAGCCCAGAACTACACGGGAGGAGCTGGTCAATGACCTGAAAAGAGCTGGGACCACCGTTTCCAAGGTTACTTTTGGTAATACACTAAGACGTCATGGTTTGAAATCATGCATGGCACGGAAGGTTCCCCTGCTTAAACCAGCACATGTCCAGGCACGTCTTAAGTTTGCCAATGACCATTTGGATGATCCAGAGGAGTCATGGGAGAAATTCATGTGGTCAGATGAGACCAAAATAGAACGTTTGGGTCATAATTCCACTAAATGTGTTTGGAGGAAGAAGAATGATGAGTACCATCCCAAGAACACCATCCCTACTGTGAAGCATGGGGGTGGTAGCATCATGCTTTGGAGGTGTTTTTCTGCACATGGGACAGGGCGACTGCACTGTATTAAGGAGAGGATGACCGGGACCATGTATTGCGAGATTTTGGGAAACAACCTCCTTCCCTCAGTTAGAGCTTTGAAGATGGGTCGAGGCTGGGTCTTCCAACATGACAATGACCCGAAGCACACAGCCAGGATAACCAAGGAGTGGCTCTGTAAGAAGCATATCAAGGTTCTGGCGTGGCCTAGCCAGTCTCCAGACCTAAACCCAATAAAGAATCTTTGGAGGGAGCTCAAACTCTGTGTTTCTCAGCGACAGGCCAGAAACCTGACTGATCTAGAGAAGATCTGTGTGGAGTAGTGGGCCAAAATTCCTCCTGCAGTGTGTGCAAACCTGGTGAAAAACTACAGGAAACGTTTGACCTCTGTAATTGCAAACAAAGGCTACTGTACCAAATATTAACATTGACTTTCTCAGGTGTTCAAATACTTATTTGCAGCTGTATCATACAAATAAATAGTTAAAAAATCATATATTGTAATTTCTGGATTTTTTTTTAAAGATAATGTCTCTCACAGTGGACATGCACCTACGATAACAATTTCAGACCCCTCCATGATTTCTAAGTGGGAGAACTTGCAAAATAGCAGGGTGTTCAAATACTTATTTTCCTCACTGTATATATA
>NC_139577.1:32815694-32825694 GCF_946808225.1 Silurus aristotelis | reverse complement strand
TATATATATATATATATATATATATATATATATATATATATATAATTTTTGTATATTTGTGTTTTATTAAAAGTGCTATGACAGTCACAACATATGTAATGTGTGTGTGTCTGTGTGTTTGTGTGTGTGTATACGTACCGGTAGTTATGTTTGTGTATGTGTGTGTGTGGATGTGGATGTATGTATGTACACATGTATATAGAATGTGTGTATTTGTGTGTGTGTGTGTCTATGTATGTATGTATACTGTATGTGTGTAATTGTGTGTGTGTGTGTGTGTGTGTGTGTGTGTGTGTGTGTGTGTGTATACGTAGTTATGTCTGTGTATGTATGCACATGTGTATATGCATATATGTATGTGTTTGTGAATTTTTGTGTGTGTGGGTGGATGTATGTATATATAATTGTATACTGTATGTGTGTAATTGTGGGTGTGTGTGTTTATGTGTGTAGTTATGTTTGTGTATGTATATTTGTGGTGTGTGTGTGCGTGTGTATGTATGTGTATGTGTGTGTGTGTGTGTGCGTGTGTGTGTATAAATGTATGTATGGATGTATACTGTAATTGTGTGCATGTGTGTGTGTATATGCATTTACGTATGTGTTTGTGAATTTGTGTGTGTGTATGTATGGATGTGTGTGTGTATGAATATATATATATATATACAGTGAGGAAAATAAGTATTTGAACACGCTGCTATTTTGCAAGTTCTCCCACTTAGAAATCATGGAGGGGTCTGAAATTGTCATCGTAGATGCATGTCCACTGTGAGAGACATAATCTAAAAAAAAAAATCCAGAAATCACAATGTATGATTTTTTTTACTATTTCTTTGTATGATACAGCTGCAAATAAGTATTTGAACACCTGAGAAAGTCAATGTTAATATTTGGTACAGGAGCCTTTGTTTGCAATTACAGAGGTTAAACGTTTCCTGTAGTTTTTCACCAGGTTTGCACACACTGCAGGAGGGATTTTGGCCCACTCCTCCACATAGATCTTCTCTAGATCAGTCAGGTTTCTGGCCTGTCGCTGAGAAACACGGAGTTTGAGCTCCCTCCAAAGATTCTCTATTGGGTTTAGGTCTGGAGACTGGCTAGGCCACGCCAGAACCTTGATATGCTTCTTACAGAGCCACTCCTTGGTTATCCTGGCTGTGTGCTTCGGGTCATTGTCATGTTGGAAGACCCAGCCTCGACCCATCTTCAATGCTCTAACTGAGGGAAGGAGGTTGTTCTCCAAAATCTCGCAATACATGGCCCCGGTCATCCTCTCCTTAATACAGTGCAGTCACCCTGTCCTATGTGCAGAAAAACACCCCCAAAGCATGATGCTACCACCACCATGCTTCACAGTAGGGATGGTGTTCTTGGGAAGGTACTCATCATTCTTCTTCCTCCAAACACGTTTAGTGGAATTATGACCCAAAAGTTCTATTTTGGTCTCATCTGACCACATGACTTTCTCCCATGACTCCTCTGGATCATCCAAATGGTCATTGGCAAACTTTAGACGTGCCTGGACATGTGCTGGTTTAAGCAGGGGAACCTTCCGTGCCATGCATGATTTCAAACCATGACGTCTTAGTGTATTACCAACAGTAACCATGGAAACGGTGGTCCCAGCTCTTTTCAGGTCATTGACCAGCTCCTCCCGTGTAATTCTGGGCTGATTTCTCACCTTCCTTAGGATCATTGAGACCCCACGAGGTGAGTTCTTGCATGGAGCCCCAGTCCGAGGGAGATTGACAGTCATGTTAAGCTTCTTCCATTTTCTAATGATTGCTCCAACAGAGGACTTTTTTTCACCAAGCTGCTTGGCAATTTCCCCGTAGCCCTTTCCAGCCTTGTGGAGGTGTACAATTTTGTCTCTAGTGTCTTTGGACAGCTCTTTGGTCTTGGCCATGTTAGTAGTTGGATTCTTACTGATTGTATGGGGTGGACAGGTGTCTTTATGCAGCTAACGACCTCAAACAGGTGCATCTAATTTAGGATAATAAATGTAGTGGAGGTGGACATTTTAAAGGCAGACTAACAGGTCTTTGAGGGTCAGAATTCTAGCTGATAGACAGGTGGTTAAATACTTATTTGCAGCTGTATCATACAAATAAATAGTTTAAAAATCATACATTGTGATTTCTGGATTTGTTTTTTTAAATTATGTCTCTCACAGTGGACATGCACCTACGATGACAATTTCAGACCCCTCCATGATTTCTAAGTGGGAGAACTTGCAAAATAGCAGGGTGTTCAAATACTTATTTTCCTCACTGTATCTATGTAATTGTGTGCATATTCACATGGGTGTGTTTGTATAAAGGTATGTATGTGTGTGTGTGTGTGTGTGTGTGTGTTGCACAGATCCCCAGGTTACACCCTTAGAGACGTGTTTATGAACATGACCTGTACTGGTGTTCGGTTTCTAACAAAAACGTCGAACTCCTTTAATTACAGTATCTGCCGAATCCACCATGAGCAACCCGAGGACGCTGAATGAGCTGATCGATCTAAAGAACTCTCGATTTGGTCGGCCTCCTCCAAGACACGGCCTCAAGCTGCTGTACTGGTTCGCTAACGACTTCCTGTTTATTAACAACAATGACAGGATGTGCTGGCAGTACAACCCGAGAAGCGAATTCTTTGGCTTTCATCGATTTAAGAACAGAATGGACAAAAATGGCGTCAAACTCCTGCCCGATACCAACCTCATCTACTACATGGTGGGAAACCTGAACAGCCCAGGAGCAGAAGTGCTGCCGGATTACGTCCAGGAAGAATTCTACAGCTATAAAAACGAGAACAACATGGACCGCATCATCATCAGCATCGTCGATCAGTCTGTTGACAGAGTCTATGTGACTGAGCACTGCGACCGGACGGATTTCAACAAGGAAGCTACGTACTGCATCAGCAAGGAGCTAATCATGATGATCCAGGAGATGACCTTAGAGGACTTTCTGATACAAACCGGTTATTCGCGATCGCTAGCAGTCTTATTTCGGAGTATTTGGAGAGAGCGTGAGCAAGAGAACATCGCTCAGAGTTCTCAGGAGGACGACACCAGCAGTTTCTGGGATGATAATGAATCTACAAAGTGCTGCAAATGTGTCATCCTTTAGACTCTTTCGGCTATAGAAAGGGAAGGCGCTACTGGGGTTCAGTGGTTAGGATGTTGGACTTTTGATCCAAGCAACACCGGCCCTTGAGCAAGGCCTTCAACCCTCAACTGTTCAGTCGTATAAAATCAGATTCATTTACAAGGATAAGAATTTCCCCAAAATGCCATTATTGTAGAATCTCACACAAACTGTCCAGGAATTTAAACCAATCAATTCCAATTCACTATATGACTAAAAGTTTGTGGACACCTGATTTCTTTGAAGAGGTTTCACCAGATTCTTTGCTCATTCAGCCACAAAGGTGTTAGTAAAGTCAGGTAATGATGTAGGTGAGAAGGTGAGGAGGCCTGGGGTGCAGTCAGCATTCACATTCATCCCATATGTGTTCAATAGTGTTCTGTAGCATGAGATCTTCCACTCCAACATCACCAGGTAAAGCTTATCTTCTTGGGCACTTGGGTAATTGGCATGCTGGAACAGGTTTGGGTCTCCTGGGTCAAGTGAAGGGAAACGTCCTATTAAATGTTCTGCCTCTTTATGGTAATGCATTGGGTAATAACCACGTATGGCTGGAAGTCAGGTGAGGTGTCCCAATACTTCTGTCCATACAGTGTATTTGTTAAGCTATAAAACATTACATACAATATCTATCTATCCATCCATCCATCCATCCATCCATCCATCCATCCATCCATCCATCCATCCATCCATCCAATCTTATCTTATCTTATCTAATCTTATCTATCTAATTTTAGATTCTGATTGGCCAGAAGATAAGGATGTACGTAGTCTGGTCTGGTCTGGTCTGGTTTGGTCAGGTCTGGTCTGGTCTGGTCTGGTCAATTAACAGGAGATCATTTCCACATGTTATCATTGAACTATATAACTTCTCCCTCGAGTGTTAAACAGCTGGACTATGATATAGATATAGTTATTAGTTATAGATTTTCATGGCGCACATATAATGTTAATATATTGGGCAATTAAATACAATAATTTCAGTGAAATAATAATTAATATTTATTAATATTAATAATAACTTACATATGCAATCACTATCATTGTAGTGCGACTTCTGCTTCATTGCTGCTACACATTTTATTTAATTTTATATATAACAATAATAATATTATTAAGAGAAAAAATCTTGTTTGTTTATTTCACTTGAATCTTTAATTTGAGTGTGAGCAACTGCAACAATCAATAAAGTATTCTGATTCGAATTGATTAACGCCTTTACTCAGTATCCTGGACACTGTCTATAATCTAATGCCAATAATATGCATTTATAGTATAGTCTTCTATATTTAATGCATTTTTCTGTCTTATTAATAATGTCTTCTTGATTATAATAAACTCTTGTTTTTGTTGCTTGTGTGCAACCTTTACAAATCGTTTTAGTGATATGCAAATATAAATTATTCATTCATAAAATAAAATAAAATAAAAAGGTGTAAATGTTTTAATCCTGTTATCATATTTATCTCTCTATTTTTTATTACAATGTTTTAAACTTTTTTAAATACCCATAAAGTCTCAGGATGAACCAGTTTCTATTTCCCGAGAAGCGAAGAGGCAGCAGATACCGGAGACATGATGAAATAACATGACACAGGAGATGAACATCTGTTCGGGTTTTTCTCTTTGAACAGCAACAGCGAGGATTACACGTGTACTTACGTGTAAAGATGTGATAACACCAGTGTACTTACTGTAGGGCACATGTCAGGGATCACCCTGCTTCTTCTCCGGTGTGCGCCCCGCCCGCCCGGAGCGCTTCGCCATCATACTGATTCTACACACCTGTTCCTCATCACCCTCACAGCTATATAAACGCCTCACTCACACCGCTCCGTTGTCCGTTATTGTTTGTGTTTGGACTCTGAGGGTGTTCTATGTTTTCCATGTTTGCTTTTTGTTCGGTGTGCATTAAAGTCTGTTTGCTGTGCCCCGGCTTCCGCCTCGCTCACTTACGCCTGACAGCACATTAAATGTAAGCGCATTCCAGGAAATCCTGTGGCAGCGTAAACGGCATGCAATCTCGCTTTCCATTATGAAGAATGAGGAACACACACGCCGGTGTTAACTGCATTTCAAACTGAGGAATTTTTAAGCTTTAATTAACTGTAGGATAATGATTTTTCTCACACGACTGCCAGATCATGTGATTTCTGATCTCCAGGTTTTTTTTTTTTTTCTCGAGTGTAAAAATCAAGCTAGTAAGTGACTTCTGTTAGCCTGTAGATAAAGTAGATCCAGAAGAGTTACCAAGAAGGTTTCAGCAACTCAGGTAAGCACAGTTTACAACTATGTGGAGCAGAAGAGCCTCTCAGAATGTACAAAATAGTGTAGTAAACATTAAGGGAGGAAGAGCTAAAATAGCAGAAGACCAGTTCAGGATAAAATCCCCCACAAGTAATATATATATATATATATACCGAAATAAGACTGCATATATATATATATATAAAAGGGGGAGTGGTGGCTTATCGATCGGAAGGTCTGGGGTTCGACCCGAATTACGGATAAGCGAGAGAAGATGAATGAACATACATATACATATATATATACTGTATATATATATATACAGGAATGGAGGAATGGAGTACACAGATAAACAATGATGTTCATAATGCAAAGTGAATGCAGCAGGTGAAACCACAAAACCTGCTAATCCTGAATGACACTAAATTTAGCCTCTAAATGTGCTGTTTATTTTTACTTTCGTTTCTCAGTGAGAACAAACTCAGGAGGATAACATCACAGGAGGTACAGTACGACAGTATTTGAATTATATTTCCTGATATTTAGTTTTAAAGGAATTAGTTTTACTATTACTTTTAATGCTGCATTGTTGTATTTTTAAACTTGATTTGGTGTCTTTTCATTGTTAAGAACAAGAACAGAAGTTATTTTGACACTTTGTTTGAATTACAGATCATTAAAAGGGGACATCATGACCAAACCACAGACTCTAAATGAACTGGGAGAGTTGAAGGAGGTTGGATTTGGTAAACCTTCTCCAAGACATGGCCTCAAACTGCTTCACTGGTTTGCTAACAACTGTCTGTATTTCGATAACAACAACCAGATGTGCTGGTGCTACAATCCGGAAGAAGGAGATTTTGGTTTCAAATGTTTTAAAAACAAGACTGGACTTCTGCCTGATGATTCAAACCTCAAGTACTACGAGATGGGCAATCTGAGAGAAGCAGAAGACCTGCCAGATTACGTTCGGGATGATTATATTCAAAACCGTAATGATTGTGACAGCAACAAAGATAGAATCATTGTTAGCGTTAAGAATAAGTGGCTCGACAGAGTCTATGTGACTGAGCACAACAGCTATAGTATCGATTTCAACAAGAACGCCACCTACTTCATCAGTAGAGGCCTCATTATGAAGATCAGACGGCTGACCTTACAAGACTTTCTCTCAAAAACTGGGTATTTGAGAGATCAAGAGATTTATGTTCAGAGAAATCAGCATACAATAATGGACATGAACTATGAACAGAATACTGGGAATGAGAGGGTGATTGAGGACAACAGGCAATATGGTTATAAAGAATCTAAAAGCCCATGGCGTTGTACCATACTTTAAACTCTGGATGGAAATGACAAATGAGATTTCTGTTAGAAATCTACAACAGCTATTCTCACTACTGACACGAAACCTTCATATTAAGAATGATCTCATAAGATTTTGTAGATACTGAAAAATGATTAGATTATTAGAGTAAGAGCACACACACCTATTACACCTGTTATTGCAACGGCTCGCTGGTGATCTGATAAAACACTTATTGTCGTCCTGTATTTATATGTATAATATATATTATATGTAATGTATGAATGTAATATGATGCAAAATAATCGAAAATTTAAGTAAAAAAAAAATTAATTATTCACACAAAAAGTGTCTATTGATGAAATACAGGTAACTTCACTAATGTGGAAAAGAGTCAATCAGATCTGATTTCTGGGAAATGAGACAAAACTGAGCTAATTAGGTTGAAGTAAAACCAGGTAGTCCTGCCTACTGGCAGGAATGTGCTTGCTATGGATGTACAGGTCCTTAATTGTGTGCCAGAGATTGTCTTAACTCAAAGTTTAGACCAGCCATTAACACATCTCACATCACATTACTTTTCGTGTCTGATTCACATTCACTGTAATTAGCACATATATATATATATATATATATATATATATATATACAGTATATTATGGCTGTAAAAATCAATGCGTTAATAACTCGTTAATTCATTTTAACATCACTAATTTGACTAAAGCACGATTAATCATTTTAAATCAATAATAATTTATTTTACTGATGCGTCAAGTCTCAAATCAGCACCAAAATCCGCCATGACGCGCACATCCGGAAATTAAAACCGTCCGTGTGGAAACACAGCAAAAGTTCAGTTTTTCTGATGATTTATGCAATTTAAAACACCATAATTACTTTGCCATTACAAAAACCATTACAACAATCATTTGTCTTATGCTCCATGTTGAGTTTCGTTTCACTGATAAACATAAATTTGTATAAAGCATCAATATTTATTTATGACCATGTAAAAGTATTGTTCAAGTATTAAAAACTTGAATGTGCGATTAAAAAATGTGCGATTAAGTTGCAATGAATTAGTAGTTAACTCACGACAATCATGCGATTAATCGCAATTAATTATTTTATTCGGTTGACAGCCCTTATATATATATCATTTGATGTTAATGGTTGTTTGTTCAATGTTGATCACACTCGTTCTGGTTTCATGATTTTTCATGTTTTACAATTATTAGTATTTTAGTCTTTGCTTTATATCTTTGCACATTCAGGATTTTCCAGGCAGAATAAAAGACCAAGGGTCTGCTCTCCGTATGTGAATTTCTCAATTACCTGGATAGTTGTTGATGATTTCACATTTTCTAGGAATTTTGGTTCTTTGAAGTTCATCCTGGAGTTGTTTTAATAGAAACAGGTCCAATATCTCAAAACTGATCTGATCAGGTTTGTTTTATGTAAAACGGATCAGATCATGTCTTTATAACCAAAAGTTATACAGGAAGTGAAACTCAGCCATGTCATCTCCTTTTTTTTACCTGAGCAACCTGTTGCACCAGGAGCAAAAATAACTCAACACATAATACCGGATAGACTGGATTTCTCAGTGCAGCAATAAGTTTACTTTTAGAAATATATTATTTTTCTTGGTAAATAATCATTTATATAATGCTCTTATATTAATAGACTTTGACATAAAGTAGGAATGTTTTTTTTTATATTATTTTTTTACAACGAGTATTGTTAAAAGTGCCAAATAAAACTGAACTGAAGACTAATTTTTTTTTTTACATTTTACTTGTTCCTAAGTTCTAGTGGGTTGAGTGACGGCACTGACATTAGGAAAGTATAAAAAAAAAATGAGTATATATGAGTTATTCAGTGGTGGGGAAATGTAGTGCTTTTCCATAATCCTGACACATGTACACGCTTGTTTTTTGCTTGTGTATTTGTCATTTATGAAGCTTCTTTAGAACGTTTGGATTTCTGGCACAGATTTGCTCCCATATACATTGCAAACTCTTCATTACATACATATTGCACTACTTTTAATATATTATACACATCGAAACAGGACTGAAAGACCAAGTATTTAAAAAAAACAGGACCAAAAACAAGAGAGAAAACAAGCTGGAAACTTGGACACTCCCACTTTTTTGTGCCGGATAAGTTTCTGTTTCCTGAGAAATGAACACATATGCTGATGGAAATTATCTGTGAGACTTTTCACTTGCTGAGCACACGGCACTCTGGTACCCGGACCTGCATCTGCGTGCTTTAACTGTGTCAAAGGAACCACCAACAATTTCATAGCAGGTAAGTAAAGATGTAATTTCTTTTAAGGATTTAGATCTTATCACTCCATCGTTCAATATTAATATTAAATCCTTCTTTATTTGTCAGATCTTCTTATCTGTGTACATATAGCAGCTTTTACACACCTTGATTTCTCCTAATGATGTTCTTTAATAATTTTATATGTCTCCAAAGAATATTACAGTCGAACCCACTTATCTGTTAGTTGGTGCACATATGCCTTTTGTTGTTAACAAACATGTATGTACATTTTTATAACCGTAGGTTTCCGTTTATCTCGATCATCGGTTATCTCGACGCTTTTTGGCGTCCCCTAGGCTGGCGACATAACCGGGTTCCACTGTATTTCATTATTTCCAATACGTGATGCTTATTATTCAAAAAATATATTATATGAATATATTACAAAAAAATAGATTTAACTTTTGTTTGTTTGTTTTTTTATCATTTACTATGAAACTCTCTGTGATGCACAGTTTTTTTATTTTTTTATTAAATATGTAAAAACACGTAATACTGATATTTCCAGGTTTGAACATCACCTTTAACACTAATCATATTTCCAGTTCATGCTTCTTTACTTCGAATGTACATGTCTGTATAGATTTTAATTTTATATAGAATTATTATTCTTATAAAGAATAAGTTTCTCTCCTTCTTTCTTATCCTGCTCATTATTAACCATAATTATAAGAACACACTCAAAAACTGGGAAATTATTGCCTGTTTTCTCGGAAGAAAATATATACTGTATATAGTACAGTGCTACAGTATTTGGATTATATTTCCTGATATTTAGTTTTGAGGGATTTTTTTTTACTATTACTTTCAATGCTGCATTGTTGTATTTTTAAACTTGATTTGGCATCTTTTCATTGTTAAGAACAAGAAGCATGTTATTGTCGATGTGGTGAAGATGAGTATTGATTTTTATGAAAGGAGACCGTCTCTAGGTTACGACCGTAACCATAGTTCCCCGAGGGAACGAGACGCT
>NC_139577.1:32793194-32810694 GCF_946808225.1 Silurus aristotelis | reverse complement strand
CCTTCAAAACATGGCTGGGTTAAACGTCAAATCCCAAAACACACACTTTTTCCACTTTGATTCTTTCTCTCAGTGTTTGAGCAGAGGTGTGTCCTATTACATGCAAGAATGCACACAACCTCTACAGTGCATCCAGATTTTTTTTTCCCACATTGTGTTATGTTATTTTTTTTTTTTTTTAATGGATTGAATTCATCATTTTCCTCACATTCCTACAAACAAAACCCCATAATAATAATGTGAAAAGAAAATTTATAAAAAAAATAAAATAAAATAAAAAAAATATCACATTTACCTAAGTATAAGATTTTGCTCAATACTTTGTTGAAGCTTCTTTAACATCAATTACAGCCTCAAATCTTTTTGAGTTTGACGCTATAAGCTTGACACATTTTTGGGTAGTTTCTTTCATTCTTCTTTGCAGAACCTCTCAAACTCCATACCGGGAGCATTGGTGCACAGCCATTTTCAGATCTCTCCAGAGATGTTCAATAGGGTTGAAGTCTGGGCTCTGGCTGGACCACTCAAGGACATACTACTACATACATACATGCTACTCACAGAGTAGCTCCTGCTTTGTTATCTTGTCTGTGGTCTTAGGGTCGTTATGTTGGAAGATGAATCGTCGCTCCAGTCTAAGGTCCGAGCGCTCTGGAGCAGGTTTTCATCAAGGACATCTCTGTACATTGCTGCATTCATCTTTCCCTTAATCCGGGGGTCTCCAATCAGAAAGGGCCAGTGTGGGTGCAGGTTTTCATTCCAACCAATCAATGGTCACACCTGATAGTCACTGAAAATGAAGATCATTAGATTTGAACAGGTAGAATATGGTGTGGACTTGCTTGATTGGAATAAAAACCTGCACCCACACTGGCCCTTTCTGAAAAAGATTGGAGACCCCTGCCTTAATCCTGACGAGTCCTACAGTTGCTGCTGAAAAACATCCCCACAGCATAATGTTGCCTCCACCATGCTTCACTGTAGCGATGGTATTGGCCAGGTGATGAGTTTCCTGGTTTCCTAAAGAGATGGTGTTTGGCATTCAGCCCAAAGAGTTCAATATTTGTTCCTCATGATCTAAGAGTCCTTCAGGTGCCTTTTGGCAAACTCCAGACCAATATACTGGCCACTCTACCATACAGGGCTGATTGGTGGAGTGCTGCATAGATGGTTGTTCTTCTGGAAGGATCTCCTCTCTCCACAGAGAAATGCTGGAGCTCTTTCAGAGTGACTATCGGTTTATTTGTCACCTCCCTGACCAAGGCCCTTCTCCCCGATCGCTCAGTTTGGCCCGGCGACTCCCCTGTAAGAAGAGTCCTTGTGTTTCCAAACTTCTTTCATTTACGGATGATGGAGGCCACTGTTCTCATTGGAACCTTAATTTTTTCTGTTTCCTTCCACAGATCTGTGCATTAATACAATCCTGTCTCTGAGGTCTACAGAAAATTCCTTGGACTTCATGAATTGGTTTGTGCTCTGACATGCACGGAACTGCGGGACCTCATATAGATCAGGTGTGTGTCTTTCCATATCATCTCTAATCAACTGAATTTACCACAGGTGGACTCCAATCAAGTTGTAGAAACATCTCAAGGATGATCAGTGGAAACAGGATACACCTGAGCTTAATTTTGAGTGTCATAGCCAAGGCGGATAATTATTTTTTAATTAATTAATGATTGAATATTATAAAAAAAAAAAATTGCAAAGATTTCACACAAACCTCTTTCACGTTCTTATTATGGCATTTTGTTTGTAGAATTTTGAGGAAAAGAATGAATTCAATCCATTTTGAAATAAAGCTGTGACACACACACACACACACACACACACACACACACATTAAACATCCCATTCCATATTTCTTCTATTATATGTAATAGATTTTGTGGTGTAGTTATAGGGATTTGTGTACAGCCCGCTAAAAGAGCATTAGTAAGATCAGGATTTAATGTTTGAGGAGGAGAGGAGGCTCCAGTTCCAGTTCATCCCAAATGGGTTTGAGTGTGTTGAGAAGCTCAGGGCATTGAGGGCATAATATTTACTCGTTCCATTATTTCTGTGATTTAACCTGTCTGAAATTCTTTCACGTCATCTGAAAAGTGGTGACGTTGAGTTTCAGATCGGAAGATTGTTCAAATCGCGGCACCACCTCCAGGACAAAGCTGGCACTCCTGTGCCCTCAAGCATAAACGCTTAACCCTGCTTTACTGTATAAACTAGATAAATGTAAATGAATACCACAGAACGAGTAAAAAAATAAATGTTTCCTCAAACAGATGACGTATTTGTAACATCCAGTCAGTCCTGATGGACAACTTACAGCCCAAATTAGCAACATCTTGTGACTCTTTATTCTAAATATATATTCATTCATTCATTTTCTCCCGCTTATCCGTAATTCGGGTCACAGGGGCAGCAGTCTAAGCAGGCCCCCGCCTTCGACTGCTGCCCAATCCTCACAGCACCGTCCCTTACGGTCCCTCCTGCAGGTGGTGAGCCCACGGGAATCTAAATATATATATATTTTTATATTTTTATATATTTATTTATTTAGTGTTGGGCAATAACCCGTTACTAGTAACGCGTTACTGAAACGCAGTTACTTTTGACAGTAACTAATACTGTAATGCGTTACTTTTTAAATAAAACTGTTACCGTATGGTGCGTTACCGTAATACCGTAAAATACCGTTACCGTATGGTGCGTTTGTCCTTTTTTAAATGAATTAATTTCATGGAAATTAATGGAAACATTAAAGAGCGTTCTTTAAAAAAAGTAACTAAAAAAGTTACTTTTAACAGTAACGCATTACTTTTTGGTGTAAGTAATCAACAAAGTAACTACGTTACTTTTTAAATGAAGTAACGAGTAACTGTAACTAGTTACTATTTTTTAGTAACGAGCACAACACTGATTATATATATATATATATATATATATATATATATATATATATATATATATATATATATATATATATATATATATATATCATTTGATGTTAATGGTTGTTTGTTCAATGTTGATCACACTCGTTCCGGTTTTACGATTTTTCATGTTTTTAAATTATTAGTATTTTATTCTTTGCTTTATATCTTTGCACATTCAGGATTTTCCAGGCAGAATAAAAAGACCAAGGGTCTGCTCTCCGTATGTAAATTCCTCAATTACCTGGATAGTTGTTGATGATTTCACATTTAGGAATTTTGGTTCTTTAAAGTTCATCCTGGAGTTGTTGTAATAGAAACAGGTCCAATATCTCAAAACTGATCTGATCAGGTTTGTTTCATGTAAAAAGGATCAGATCATGTCTTTATAACCAAAAGTTATACAGAAAGTAAAACTCAGCCGTGTCATCTTTTTTACCTGAGCAACCTGTTGCACCAGGAGCAAAAATAATTAAACACATAATACCAGATAGACTGGATTTCTCAGAAAGTTTACTTTTAGAAATGTAAACTTAGTAGGAATGTGTTTTTTTTTTTTTACATTGAGTATTGTTAAAAGTGCTAAATAAAATTGAACTGACTTTTTTATATTTATTTTTTATATTTTACTTGTTCCTAAGTTCTAGTGGGTTGAGCATTGACATTAGGAAAGTATGAAAAAATGAATATATACGAGTTATTCAGTGGTGGGGAAATGTAGTGCTTTTCCATAATCCTGACACATGTACACGCTTTTTTGCTTGTGTATTTGTAATTTATGAAGCTTCATTAGAACACTTGGTTCCCCTTCGGGAACACGAGCTGCGTCGAACTGCGTGCTTAGTCGGCTCTCGAGGGTATCGGTTGTTAGCTTTTTAGCGGTGTGGCTATGCGCTCCCGGCTGCGAGCCGAGCTTCCGTTCCCCGGGTATAGCGCTCGTTTGGAAACAGTTATTTTCCCGGTGTGTGTGACGCGGTGCTCCGTATTTCTTCCTCCAAGGTGGAAGAAATTTCGGAAAATTCAGGGGAGCATGCCTGGCGGCTGCTTCTCCTCCCGGTGCGGGCGGCACGTTACATGTCTCTCTCTCCGAGGAGGATGAGATGCTGAATGCTAGCGAGCCTGTGGACTCCTCACAGCCTGTGCTGTACGAGCAGCTCCTTGATGAGAGTTTCCTGCACCCTGTGTCACAGCCTCAGCGCCTTCCTTGATCTGCGCACCGAGGTGTCTGGGTCCTGGGATGCCCGTGTGCGTGCGTGCTTTTTTCAATGTTTCTCGCTGTGCGTGAATGTTATTGGGTCTAAGTAGCGCGGCTACGGGACGATGCCGCTTGTGGTAGTGACGCTAGCTAGCTATCTCTCCCTGAGTGCTGCATCTATGAAGGCTATCGGTTTGCCTACAAAGAGCTGCTTGGCTCTGGTAGGTAGGGCTACGCAGCGGGTCAGGCTGCGGGTTGCTTCCACATGATGAGTGTGTTGCAGACATACCAGGCTGGCCTGCTTTGAGGGATGGTGTGAGCTTCCTTCTGAGTGCCGCGGTGACCCCTCCTGGCCTGACCTGGTGACGCTGTGGGTAAGGGCGATTGCTGGCGGGTTCAGGAGACCGCGGTGGCGTTTCGATGGTAGTTCCTCGCCGCTCCAATGGGGCTGCTCGGCATGACTCCGGGGCAGAAGGGTTCTCCCCCAGAGGGAGTCCGTCTCGTACCATCAAGGTCTTGCGGTGTACCCTTTAAGCCTTGGATGCATGAAAGGACCCTACGTTTTGTCCCGAGGCCCCGTTTTAGGGACTCCTTGTCGTCGCGTAACGCTAACGATGGACGCTTCCCTCACGGGGTGGTAAGCGGTCATGAGTGGCCACTCCGCCCAGGGTCTGTGGAGCGGCCCATGTCTCTTGTGGCACATAGATTGCCTGGAGATGCTGGCAGTGTTGTTCACTTCCTCCCAGTCCTGAGAGGTCGCCATGTGTTGGTCCGCACGGACAATACTGCAGTGGTCTCGTACATCAACCACCAGGGGGGCCACGGGAGGTCCTCTTGTGGTCCCGGGATGGTTGGATGTCGGAGCAGACACCCTGTCGAGACAGTGGCTGCCATGGGACGGTCTTGGCCGAGGCTATGCATGTACACCTTTCCCTCGATCGCGCTGCTCTCGGGAGTTCTGGAATGAGTTTGCCTGGTAGAAGTCTGTCTCCTCCTGGTAGCGGGCGGAGTTGTGGAAGCTGTGGCGCCACAGTTCGTAGCAGCTGGTTTTTCTACCGAGGTAGTAGAGGCTCTTCTTCACTCCAGAGCTCCCCCCATGAAGAGGTCGTTCACCGCACGATGGCGACTGTTCGCGTCACGGTGTGAGCAACGTGGCTTGGACCCGGTTAACTGCCCGGTCGGTTCAGTGCTGGAGTTTTTACAGTAACAGTTTGCCACAGGGTTAACCCCTTCGACCCTGAAGGTTTTCGTGTTCGCTGGGTAGGCACCCATTGGTGACGCGTTTCCTTCGCGGCGCCCTGAGGCCCGGGACGCGACTCAGAGTGTCGTGTTACAGGCATTCTGCCCTTCTCTGTTTTTAGCCCCCGACCAGGGGTTACAGTGCTTGTCTCCACAGGACGAGTCCTTGGAGGCGGTTGGTGCAGCTGTTTGTGTGCAGGTGCCGAGGCCCTCACACACTGGGCAGGGTATGGTCAGTGTGGCGTGATTGGACACTCGTTCCCACCTAATGATGATTATGGACCTTTGCAGAAGTAGATGCCGAACTCGCAAACATCCTGAACCATCTAGAGACGTACCAGTGCCAATTGGATCCCACTACATGTGTGGAGTTTTGACATTGGACCTCCTGGAGTGTTTAAAGGCTCTGGCATGGAGAAGCTGATGCTGGATCTGTGATGATCACAAATGTTAAGCTCAGTAGCTCTTAGTTTTATAACCATATAGACTGTATAAGACTGTGGAAAGAACATTACTAATAATCTTATACTCCAGTACTCATGTTAGTTCTCACTCTCCAGTGTTCTGTATTGTTGAAAGATTTATGATTAAACTCTTGATGTCACCCAAATGAGGATGGGATCCCCTTTTGAGTCTGGTTCCTCTCAAGGTTTCTTCCTCATAACATCTAAGGGAGTTTTTCCTTGCCACAGGCTGATCATCAGGGATAAATGCACACCATTCACCTTGACTGTTGATTTCAGTAAAGCTGCTTTGAGACAATGTCTGTTGTGAAAAGCGCTATAGAAATTAACTTGACTTGACTTGATTATACACATCGAAACAGGACTGAAAGTAAGTAAGAAAAATGGGACGTGACTGGAGCTGGCCAACCTCAGGAAGCCTCGGGATGGGGAGAGAAAGCAGTGGAGAGGAATTAGCGTAGCTGCTGTTCGTGATATCAACAGCACAAGTTGATAACCAAGTAAGTAAAAAAAAAAACAGGACCAAAAAACAGAAAGAAAACAAGCTGAAAACTTGGACACTCCCACTTTTTTGGCCGGATAAGTTTCTGTTTCCTGAGAAAAATGAACACATGCTGATGGAAATTATCTGTGAGACGTTTCACTTGCTGAGCACACGGCACTCTGGTACACCCCGGACCTGCATCTGCGTGCTTTGACTGTGTCAAAGGAACCACCAATAATTTAATAGCAAGTAAGTAAAGATGTAATTTCTTTTTAGGATTTAGATCTTATCACTCCATCGTTCAATATTAATATTAAAGCCTTTATACGTCAGATCTTCTTATCTGTGTACATATGGCAGCTTTTACATACCTTGATTTCTCCTAATGATTTTCTTTTACTACTGAAACGCTCTGTGATGCACAGCCTTTTATTTATTTTTTTATTTGTATTATTTTAGGCCTTTTAATTTATTTTATTATTCAAGCCCTATTTGGATGGGATTAGTTTTACAGGGGGTCGTTAGAGAAATTTCTGTTTCACAAATGCACTTTGTGATTTTAATCCGGTCCGAATCTGCCATGTCTGTCTTTCTCTCACACGACCTCTGTAAAAATTCCAGAGCAAATTACCTACTGTTTTTCAGCAAACTCTGCGGTCCTCTGTGAAATCTAATCCTATCCGAATGCAAATGTCTGGGATTGCTGAAAATGTTTTTTCCAAAACGCGTTTTCTTGTGTGTTTTGGTCAACGTGAACTGCCGTGCTAACCCTAGCGAACCGATATTCAAATTTCTGCTCGGTTATATGACCATACGCAATCCACGCATCCTGGATATGTGGTCTTGTGCAACGCACACATGTAAAACACAGACACTCCTACCTTTGTAATAAACACGGAGATGTTAGTCCTGTCCGAATCCATACATAAAATGACAGACGTTGGCTGAAAAAAATTCTAACTCAAACATCGTTTGGAAAACTAGTCCTGTCCGAATAGGGCGTAATACTGATATTTCTAGGTTTGAACATCCCCTTTAACACTAATCATATTTCCAGTTCATGCTTCTTTACTTTGAATGTACATGTCTGTATAGATTTTAAACCACGTTTCTCTCCTTCTTTCTTATCCTGCTCATTATTAACCATAATTATAAGAACACACTCAAAAACTGGGAAATTATTGCCTGTTTTCTAGGAAGAAAATATATACTGTATATAGTACAGTGCTACAGTATTTGGATTATATTTCCTGATATTTAGTTTTGAGGGACGGTTTTACTATTACTTTCAATGCTGCATTGTTGTATTTTTAAACTTGATTTGGCATCTTTTCATTGTTAAGAACAAGAAGCATGTTATTGTCGATGTGGTGAAGATGAGTTCTGATTTTTATGAAAGGAGTCACCAATATTAGCACTTTGTCAGAAGTTATTTTGACACTTTGTTTGGATTCACATTAAAAGGGGACATCATGACCAAACCACAGACTCTAAATGAACTGGGAGACTTGAAGGAGGATGGATTTGTTAAACCTTCTCCAAGACATGGCCTCAAACTGCTTCACTGGTTTGCTAACAACCGTCTGTATTTCGATAACAACAACCAGATGTGCTGGTGCTACAATCCGCAAGAAGGACATTTTGGTTTAAAATTTTACTACTACAAGATGGGCAATCTGAGAGAAGCAGAAGACCTGCTAGATTACGTTCGGGATGATTATATTCAAAAACATAATGATTGTGACAGCAACAAAGATAGAATCATTGTTAGCGTTAAGAATAAGTGGCTCGACAGAGTCTATGTGACTGAGCACAACAGCTATAGGAATGATTTCAACAAGAACGCCACCTACTTCATCAGTAGAGGCCTCATTATGAAGATCAGACGACTGACCTTACAAGACTTCCTCTCAAAAACTGGGTATTGGAGAAACAAGAGATTTATGTTCAGAGAAATGAGCATACAATAGTGGACATGAACTATGAACAGAATACTGGGAATGAGAGGGTGATAGAGGACGACAGGCAATGTGATTATAAAGAATCTAAAAGCCTATGTACTTGTACCATACTTTAAACTCTGGATGGAAATGACAAATGAGATTTCTGTTAGAAATCTACAACAGTTATTCTCACTACTGACACAAACCCTTCATATTAAGAATGATCTCATAAGATTTTGGAGATACTGAGAGAAAACACTACTTATGTGAAAACTTGTTAAACAATACCATATGCAGGTAGATGATTAAATTATTAGAGTAAGAGCACACACCTATTAAAAGGTAATTTATGTTATTGCAACGGCTAGCTGGTGATCTGATCAAACACTTCCTATATTATAGTCACATTGAGTATCCAAGATGGCGGCGCGGCAGTAGCTCACAGCGGCCTCTCCGGATCCAAAAATGGTGCTTTCAGCATATTTAGCCCGACCTT
Source organism: Silurus aristotelis (assembly GCF_946808225.1). Classification (NCBI taxonomy): domain Eukaryota; kingdom Metazoa; phylum Chordata; class Actinopteri; order Siluriformes; family Siluridae; genus Silurus; species Silurus aristotelis. The sequence continues at coordinate 32,801,943 of NC_139577.1, read as the reverse complement.
TACAATACATGGACACCATAGTCAGCTGTGTTCATGTATATGACTACCAGACACTGCTACGGTACAGGCATCATGCAACCAACAATCTGCATGATGAAGTTATTAATAACCTTCGCGACCTCGGCTTGCTGTGACCTCCACCACAAAGACCAGGCCCACAGCCCTCAGTGTCACCTGATGCCGGTGGCCAGGAGAGGGGATGTCGGAAGCGCTGTTCGAGGAAGCGGAAGCGCGGCAAGCGAGCGGGTGTCCATGCTAGGCTAATTGCTAACCCTAGCCGGCCGGCTCTCCCGTCCATTTTTCTTTTAAACGTCTGCTCCCTGGACAAAAAACTGGATTATATCCGACTCCTGCGAACCACACGGCGAGAGTTGAGACTGTTACGTCTTTGTTTTCACGGAGACGTGGCTCAGTGACAGAGTTCCGGAAGCCGCCATCCAGCTAGATGGGCTAACCGTGTTTCGATCCGACAAAAACGCAGCTCTGTGCGGTAAGACTTGCGGTGGTGGTGTGTGTGTTTATATCAACACGTAATGGTATCAGAACTCTGTGCTTGTTTCACGCTACTGCTCATCGCCAGTGGAGTTTGTGACTGTTAGATGCAGACCGTTTTATTTATCACGGGAATTCACCACTGTTTACATTGTCAGAGTGTACATTCCTCCCAGCGCTAACGCTCAGGAGGCACTGTGTGAACTCTACGGTGCTATTAGCGACCTGCAGAATGCTCACCCCGACAAAATCTCAGGACTGTACTTCCTAAACTCCATCAGCATGTGGACTTTGCAACGAGAGGAGCAAACATGCTGGATCTTGTTTACACAAACATCCCCGATGCGTATCGTGCGGAGCCCCGCCCTCATCTCGGATACTCAGACAACTGCTCTGTCATGTTAATTCCAGCATACAGACCGAAGGACGCTCTAAAACAGGTAAAAACCTGGCCAGAAGGAGCTACTTCTGCTCTTCAGGACTGTTTTAAATGCACTGACTGGGACATGTTTAGGGAGGCTGCAACCAACGGCGATTTCATCAACTTGGAGAAGTACACATCATCAGTCACCAGCTACATCAGCAAGTGCGTTGATCTCCAAGACCATCACTACACGCTCCAACCAGAAGCCGTGGATGACGGCAAACGTGCGTGTGCTGTTAAAACAAAAAACTCTGCCTTCAGAACAGGGGACAAGACGGCCATAAAAACAGACCCGGCGCATGTGGCAGGGCATCCAGGCGATTACAAATTACAAGACAACATCACCTGCTTGTGACCTCGATGCCTGCCTCCCAGATGCGCTGAACGACTTCTACGCCCGGTTTGAGGTACAGAACAACGTGAAGGCGATGAAGACCATCCCTCCTCCCACTGACCAGGTGCTCTGTCTAACCACAGCTGAAGTGAGGAAAACTCTATGCAGATTTAACCCACGGAAGTCTGCTGGACCAGACAACATTCCTGGCAGAGTGCTCAGGGAATGTGCAGAACAGCTAGCAGATGTCTTCACTGACATCTTCAACATCTCCCTGAGCAGCAACGTTGTTCCCACGTGCCTCAAGACATTGACCTTTGTTCCTGTGCCAAAGAAATCTACTGTCTCCTGCCTCAATGACTTTTGTCCCAACAAGAAAATGTTGTCCCGTCATGCTCACACCCATCGTGATGAAGTGCTTTGAGAGGCTCGTCATGAGGCACATTAAGACCCAGCTTCCACCTCCCTGGACCCCATGCAGTTCGCGTATCATCCAAAACGTTCCACGGACGATGCCATCTCCACAACCCTCCATCTGGCCCTCACCCACCTGGACAACAAGGACTCATATGTACGGATGCGGTTCATTGACTTCAGCTCAGCATTCAACACAATCATTTCCCAGCACTCTCTCCCCTCTATCATGGACATTTACACCACACGCTGCATCCGCAAAGCACACAGCATTGTGGACAACCCCACACACCCCTCACACACACTTTTCACTCTCCTACCATCAGGAAAACGGTTCTGAAGCATTCGGGCCGCCACATCAAGACTGTGCAACAGTTTCTTTCCTCAAGCCATCAGGCTTCTCAATACACAGAACTGAAACGGAACTCACACACACACACATTCACTCAAATGTGTGTTACCGAACTGTACAACCTGGACTTAACACTTAACACACACTCATCACTCATCTCAATCCATTCCACCACCATTCATTTATTTATTATTTATTATACTTGACTGTACTACACTCTTAACTGCTGTTTTTTGCCCATTCATCACTGTATTATACTGTTTACATGCTTTTTTTTTTTGGCACCTTTGACTGTATTATATTATACTGTTTACATGCTGTCTTTTGCACCTCTTGACTGCTGCTGTTTTTTTGCACTACATTGTTCTGTTTATATTTACTCCCGGTTATAGTTTTTACATTTCTCCTCGCACAGTACTGTATAATCAAGTATACAGTAGGTTTACTGGTCTGCGCTATATTGGGTTTTGTGTCTTGTCTTGTCTTGTGTTGTCTGTCTGCACTGTCTTTACTGTTGTTTTGTCTGCACTGTTTGCACTAGGTTGCATTTGATGCACTTTATGTAACTTGTGTTGTAGCTCTATGTTGTTTAGTGTAGCACCAGGGTTCCGGAGGACCGTTGTCTTGTTTTTACTGTGTACTGTGTACCAAGTCAAGTCAAGTCAAGTTTATTTCTATAGCACTTTTCACAACAGACATTGTCTCAAAGCAGCTTTATGGAAATCAACAGTTAAGGTGAACGGTGTGCATTTATCCCTGATGAGCAGCCGTGGCGACTGGGGCAAGGAAAAACTTCCGTTTAGATGTAATGAGGAAGAAACCTTGAGAGGAACCAGACTCAAAAGGGGAACCATAAATATTTCAACAATACAGAACACTGGAGAGTGAGAACTAACATGAGTACTGGAGTATAAGATTATAAGTAATGTTCATTCCACAGTCTTATACAGTCTATTTGGTTATAAAACTAGGAGCTACTGAGCTCAACATTTGTGATCATCACAGATCCAGCATCAGCTTTTCCATGCCAGAGCCTTTAAACTGGTACGTCTCTAGATGGTTCAGGATGTTTGCGAGTTCGGCATCTACTTCTTCAAAGGTCCACAATCTTCATGAGGTGGGACGTGACTGGAGCTGGCCAACCTCAGGAAGCCTCGGGATGGGGAGAGAAAGCAGTGGAGAGGAATTAGCGTAGCTGCTGTTCGTGATAACAGCACAAGTTGATAATGTACATGTGATCAGATGTTCTGGAGCACAAGGTTATGATGTGAGACATATGTTATGTGTAGACTTTGCTAAAAAGATATATGTTTTTAATACACTTAAACTGGGTGAGTGTGTCTGAGCCCCGAACACTGTCAGGAAGACTGTTCCAGAGTTTAGGAGCTAAATGTGAAAATGATCTACCACCTTTAGTGTACTTTGCTATTCTAGGAACTACTAAAAGCCCAGAGTTTTAAGATCTCAGGAAACATGGCAGATTGTCGCGTGTTAAAAAACTGGAGAGATACATGGGAGCCAAACCATTTAGTGCTTTATAAGTGAGAAGCAGTAGTTGAAAGTCTATTCGAAACTAAACAGGAAGCCAGTGTAGGGACGATAAGATTGGGGTTATATGGTCATATTTTCTTGACCTTGTGAGAACTCTTGCTGCCGCATTCTGAACTAACTGAAGCTTGTTTATTATTGATGCAGGACATCCACCTAGTAATGCATTACAGTAGTCTATTCTGGAGGTCATGAACGGATGGACGATTTTTCTTAACTTAGAAATATTTCTAAGGTGAAAGAAGGCTGTTTTTGTAACTTGGTTAATATGATTTTTGACAAGTTGCTGTCTAAAATAACTCCCAGGTCTTTTACCATTGAACTAGTGGTTACAGAACATCTGTCTAAATGCAGGTTGAGATGCTGGAGTTTCTGTATACTGGTTTTTGGGCCGATGAGCAAAATCTCTGTCTTATCAGAATTTAGTAGTAGAAAGTTATGGGTCATCCAATCTCCTATTTCTTTAACACACTCAATTATGCGAGCTAATTGAGCTGTATCGTCTGGTTTTGTGGAGATATATAGCTGGGTATCATCAGCATAACAATGGAAGCTTATTCCATGCCTTCTAATAATATTTTCTAACGGAAGCATGCATATTGTGAAGAGCAGGGGTCCTAGAACGGAACCTTGTGGCACGCCATACCACTGTGTATAGTAGAAATGACAATAAAAGCCTCTTGACTTGACTTGACTGTCTTCATGTATTTATTTGTATAATATATTTTATAAAAAAAATACATTTACATGAAAAGGGTCAATCAGATCTATAATCTCTGGATATATTTTGTCTCTTCTAACAACAATGATTTATTGATTTCTGTTTATCTTTAACCCTTTTACAGACACACAAAAGGACTCATTATGGCAGAACCACAGACACTTAATGAACTGGACCATTTGAGGAACACAGAATCCGGGCGACCTCATCCCAGACACGGCCTCAAGCTGCTGTACTGGTTTGCTAAAAACTTTCTCTATTTTGATGACAACAAACGAATGCGCTGGCGCTTCGATCCAGACGATGGGGAATATGGATTTCACTTGTTTGAGAACAGGTACAACAAAAAAGGTAAACAGCTCCTGCCAGATAAAGATCTTTCCTACTATGAAGTGGGCAATCTGAGCAAATCAGGAGCAGATGATCTGCCAAAATATCTCTGGAAAAATTACACCAGCCACCACAATAAGAGCAATAAGGACCGCATCATAGTGAGCGTGGACGAGGAGTGGTTTGATAAAGTCTACATAACCGAGCACCAAGGCCAAGCAAGCTACAATGCAGATGCCACATACCGCATCAGCCGAGGCCTTCTCATGATTATCCAACGTCTAACTTTAAAGGACTTCCTCTCAGACATGGACTACTGAAGATATCCAAGAAAGAAAAGCAATGTCCAGTCGATGAATAAACTCTCAAACTTAATGCCACAACTGCTTCCTGTTATTGTGCCAATATTGATATGTTTTCATATGAGATATTGCATCCATGTCTATACCTGCTTTATGTATATTTGAGTAAAAATACACACTATATTAAATTTTTTATATATATTGATGAAATCATCGATCATAAAGTAGGGACCTTTTGCTCTGTTGCTTTACACTATACTATACACTGATTCTATAATAATAATATTTAAAATGTATGTATGTACTTTTATATTGTTACAGTGACTTTGTCATAACATTTAAATTCGCTGCATATAATCAACATTATATATTTACTATTTCCAGTTTCTTTAAACAAATTTGTTTGACCAAAATCTTCCCTAAGGGGATCAATAAACTATTTTGCTTCTGAAAAAAAATGCCTTTCTTGCTATTAATAAAACAAAATACAGCAAAACATTTGATTTGTGTTGATGTGTGTTCGCATATGCTTATCCCCACTACGTACCGTTCGACTCGGACTCTCTCTCTCTTAGCGTGGGCCGCGAGTCTTCCCAGGCGCGCCTTGGATCAATTTCCTGGGATTATACCTTCCTTATTTCGCAGACTCTGAACTGTTGTGGGCCGCGCTGTGAGCGCACCACCGGATTATCCCTTTTGCCGCATGTATTTGTGTTGGCTCCGCCTTGGTTGTGTTTGTTTTTTAAATAAAACTTTATTTGCTGCTACTTCGGCCTCCGTATCCGCATGACATGTTATAAAGCTTTTTTTTTTTTGTAACGGACTGAAAAACATTCTTGGATTTTGTTGGTAACTTTATGCTGATGATTTAACTTTACTATACACTTTATGCATGAGCATCATAAATACACAAACATCAGTGTACCTGCTCTGCAAATCAAAAAACAATATGAGAGCCAATTAGACAATCATAAAAGGGCAAATCAGTCAATTATATGGGAGCCAATCAGAAAATTCAATGAGAGCCAATTAAACAGTTAGGTGGGAGCCAATCAGACAATCACATGAGAGCCAATCAGACAAATACATGAAAGCCAGTCAGACAATCATATGTGAGCAAATTAACCAATCATATAAGAGCAAATCAGACAATCAAATGAGACTTTTTACAAGGGAAGTAGGAAATAAAGATGATCTATTTTCTTTCAAATGAGTTTATTTTAAAGTACAAACAAATGGTTTATAATATGAACATATTTCAGGTGATCATGAATAGAATCTACATAGGCAACCCTCCCAGAACTACACACCTGCACCTGATTGTGGTTTCAAAACCAGTTAAACCACCTGGAGATCTCTGGTCTCTTTCTCTTTGAATGTGACAAAATGATGCACTGGTGCTATAATCAAGACAAAGAAAAATAAATAAACAAATGAATATATAGACAATGTCACCAATTAACCCCCCCATTGCCAAGCACAGCATGTCATCTCATGAAGAGCAAGCCAATGTTTCAACTGTCACATGTGATTGCCATGAACTTTTGTTTTGAGTCTCATACCTCATCTTGTGTTGTGCATCATTTCACCCCCCAGGCCTTCAGTGGTGTCCTACCTGAATTGATCCACCTCTTAATACCATCTTTGTGACACCATGTCTATAGAAATCATCAATATAATAGAGAGGATCACAGAGCACCGCATCATGGACAGGAATCGCATATGATGAGAATGAATGTCATTACTGAGGCAAGAATCCAAATGAACACAATTCAAGACGTCTCCTTTCGCTGCAACCACAATTTGGTTTGCAAAGTTCTACCTAGTAAAAAAAGCAAATCGAATTCTATTTGTCACATACACAATCATTTAAAGGACGACATGTAGTGAATTGATTTATCCGACTGTTCAACATGCAAATAAAATATTTTAAAAAATGTATAAAGTATAACTATAAAGTTTATAATATATATAATATATGATCAAACAAAGATGGCCAGACAGGTTTTAACCACTCTTTCCAACCGTGCTGAGCAAAAAAGCATCTCAGGAGTTATTGCCAGACATCAACTCAAATTCCCATCACACACTACAGCCTTCAAAACATGGCTGGGTTAAACGTCAAATCCCAGAACACACACTTTTTTCACTTTGATTCTTCCTCTCAGTGTTTGAGCAGAGGTGTGTCCTATTACATGCACGAATGCACACAACCTCTACAGTGCATCCGGATTTTTTTTTCCCCACATTGTGTTATGTTACAGTTTTTTTTTTTTTTTATGAATTTAATTCATAATTTTCCTCACATTCCTACAAACAAAACCCCATAATAATAATAATGTGAAAAGAAAATGTATTAAAAATTAAAACACAAATTAAAAATCACATTTACCTAAGTATAAGATTTTGCTCAATACTTTGTTGAAGCTTCTTTGGCATCAATTACAGCCTCAAGTCTTCTTAAGTTTGACGCTACAGGCTTGACACACATTTTTGGGTTTCTTTCATTCTTCTTTGTAGAACCTCTTAAGCTCCATCAGGTTGGATGGGGAGCGTCGGTGCACAGCCATTTTCAGATCTCTCCAGAGATGTTCAATATGGTTCTGGCTCTGGCTGGACCACTCAAGGAAATTCACAAAGTAGCTCCTGCTTTGTTATCTTGTCTGTGTGCTGAGGTTCGTTCTGCTGGAAGATGAATTGCTCCAGTCTGAGGTCCATAGTGCTCTGGAGCAGGTTTTCATTTAGAACATCTCTGTACATTGCTGCATTAATATTTCCCTTAATCCTGACGAGTCTCCCAGTTGCCGCTGAAAAACATCCCCACAGCATGATGTTGCCACCACCATGCTTCACTGTAGGATTGGTATTGGCCAGGTGATGAGCAGTTTCCTTCAGACATGACGCTTGGCATTCAGCCCAAAGAGTTCAATCTTTGTTTCTCATGATCTAAGAGTCCTTCAGGTGCCTTTTGGTAAACTCCAGACCAATATACTGGACACTCCACCATACAGGGCTAATTGGTGGAGTGCTGCAGGGATGGGTGTTCTTCTGGAAGGCTCTCTCTCCACAGATAAATGCTGGAGCTCTTTTAGAGTGACTATTGGTTTTTTGGTCACCTCCCTGACCAAGGCCCTTCTCCCATTCTCCCAAACTTCTTCCATTTAAAGATGATGGAAGCCACTGTGCTCATTGGGACCTTCAGTGCTGCAGAAATGTTTCTCTTTCCTTCCCCAGACCTGTGCCTCCATACAATCCTGTCTCTGAGGTCTACAGACAATTCATTGGACTTCACTTTCTTGGTTTGTGCTCTGACATGCACTGTTAACTGTGGGACCTCATATAGATCAGGTGTGTGTCTTTCCAAATCATCTCCAATCAACTGAATCTACCACAGATGGACTCCAATCAAGTTGTAGAAATATCTCAAGGATGATCAGTGGAAACAGGATGCACCTGAGCTTAATTTTGAATGTCATGGCAAAGGCTGTGAATATTTTTTTTTTATTAATTAATGATCAAATATTATTTTTTATTAATTTGTAGAGATTTCACACAAACTTCTTTCACATTCTTATTATGGGATTTTGTTTGTAGAATTTTGAGGAAAATAATGAATTAAATCAATTTTGAAATAAAGCTGTGACACACACACACACACACACACACACACACACACACACACACACACACACACACACGTTAAACATCCCATTCCATATTTCTTTTATTATATGTAATAGATTTTGTGGTGTAGTTATAGGGATTTGTGTACAGCCCGCTAAAAAAGCATTAGTAAGATCAGGATTTAATGTTTGAGGAGGAGAGGAGGCTC
>NC_139577.1:32765694-32788194 GCF_946808225.1 Silurus aristotelis | reverse complement strand
CACTTAGCTACTTGTTGCTACAGTTACTTGCTAACAAAAACTTAAAACAACTAAGGCGTGTAATACATAGTTATAGTTTATGTATTTATAGTTACACATAGTTCAGTAGCAAGATAACCAAGGACTTAAGTGATCCGAGTAAATAAAGAAAATGATTCATTAATCATTAATATCTAGGGATTTAACCTGAATAAATACGGATTCACTCACCTCTAGTTGTTATCACGTGACTCGACGAGACATGATCATGACGTCCTAACTGGTTATAATCCCGGATTTCCCTTTTAGCACTCACAATATCACCATCCTTTTAAAATCTTTAGCGCGAACGCTCACTGTGCACCGATCCACTGCTCCATTGTAGCTAATGGCAAGGGGTTTAAACGAGTTTGCACCGGTTCCAAACGATCACAGATGCCCCACAATCGCCAACTCCTAGTTCCAAAAATGTCCATTTCCCTGCACCACTGTATATCCAGTATATGTTTTGTTTTAGATCTTCATTAAGAAGTCAACATGAAGACACTAGAAGAAATCGAGCAGTTGGAGCAGTCTCATTACGGTCGGCCCTCACCAAGGCATGGTCTCAAGTTGCTGTATTGGTTTGCTAAGAACTGTCTCTCTTTCAAGCAAAACAATGTCATGCTGTCACACTGTTATCCAAGTAAAGGACATTTTGGGTTTCACACATTTGAGAACAAATATGAAAGAAACGGTTATAAACTTTTGCCTGATGTGGCGCTTCCCTACTACGAAGTTGGCAATCTGAGCAAACCGGCTGCTGACCATCTTCCATCTTATGTCCGAGAGGATTATGCCGGCCTCCGAGACAGCAGCAACAAGGACCGCATCATAGTCAGCCTCAACAACAAGTGGCTTCATAGCATTTATGTGACTGAGCACAGTGATTGGTCAAGTTTTAACAAACAAGCAACCTACTGCATCAGCAAGCACCTCATTCGGATGATCAGGGATCTGACCTTAGAAGAGTTTCTTCTAAAAACTGGTTACTTGAAAGAGCACAAAAACACACATGGTCCTACAGAACTGAGGAACCAACTACCTTCAGTCTTCGCTCCACTAATAACCTCCATCAACATACAAGTACAAGACCTTCACAAGGCCGAATTACATTTAAGCTTGATAAAGAATAATACACACGGACACCATGAAGCTCCATCAAAATCCTCATCCTCTATTTGTACTCCAGCATCTTCATCTTCAAAAAACCAAGACCTTCACACTGAGGCCGAATTACCTTTAAGCTTGATTAAGAATAATACACAAGGACACCATGAAGCTCCATCAAAATCCTCATCCTCCATTTGTACTCCAGCAACTTCATCTTCAAAAAACCAAGACCTTCACCCTGAGGCCGAATTACCTTTAAGCTTGATAAAGAGTAATACACAAGGACACAATGAAGCTCCATCAAAATCCTCATCCTTCATTTGTACTCCAGCATCTACATCTTCAACAACCCAAGACCTTTACACTGAGGCCGAATCACCTTTTAGCTTGATAAATAATACACAAGGACACCATGAAGCTCTATCAAAATCCTCATCCTTCATTTGTACTCCAGCATCTACATCTTCTCCAAACCGAGACTTTCACACTAAAATTGAACTTCCTACAGACATCCAAACAATCTTCACCCTCACGCCATCTCCTTTTTTACAAATGAACTCTTTCTTCTGGGGGTTTTGTTTTCTTTTTCTGTTTTTGTTTTTTTTCTTTTTATGGACGGACGCTATGAAAGTGTTGACGATTATCGTTTTTCTATCTTCGTCATTTCGTTGGAAAAAACGCAACAAAACACAAATCTACGCTGTGACCACCAACGAATTTGGCCTGAACGTCAAATCTCCAAGGAACCAAAACCCTGATACGGGCCCTTCTCCAATTTCACAAATCAACTCTTACTTTTGTGTGTTTTATTTTCTTTGTCTTTTTATCTTTTTCTATTACTTCTGGGGGACAGTGATGCAGATATCTCTCATTGCTGCGTTTTTATTCCAGACACCTATCTCGAAGAAGAAATGTTGTGAAAACATGGTCCTACAGAACTGAGGAACCAACTACCTTCAGTCTTCGCTCCACTAATAACCTCCATCAACATACAAGTACAAGACCTTCACACTGAGGCCGAATTACCTTTAAGCTTGATAAAGAATAATACACAAGGACACCATGAAGCTCCATCAACATCTCCAGCACATACATCATCTTTAAACCGAGACTTTCACACTAGAATTGAACTTCCTGAAGACATCCAAACAATCTTCACCTTCATGCCATCTACTTTTTTAACAAATAAATATTTCTTCGGGGGGGTTTGTTTGCTCATTCTGTTTTTGTTTTTTTATTTGTATAGACAGACGCTATGAAAGTGTCGACGATTATCGTTTTTTTATCTTCGTCATTCCGTTGGAAAAAAACGCAACAAAACACAAATCCATGCTGTGACCACCAACGCATTTGGCCTGAACGTCAAATCTCCAAGGAACCAAAACCCTGATACGGGCCCTTCTCCAATTTTACAGATCAACTCTTTTTTTGGGTGTTTTATTTTCTTTGTCTTTTTATCTTTTTCTATGACTTCTGGGGGACAGTGATGCAGATATCTCTCATTGCTGCGTTTTTATTCCAGACACATATTTTGAAGAAGAAATGTTGTGAATGATGAGAACTTTGAATGCTGTGTTTCAAACTCCTCCTTTTTCATTATAGCTGGAAAAAAATCTCACTGGCATCCTCAGGTCAAGTCTTTATGGCATTCGGTCTTACATTATATCATTTGTACCACTGAGGAGATATGGGGCTAAGGGGCCCTACTCAGGGGCCCAGGAATGGCAGCTTGGTGTGGCTGGGATTTGAACTCATGACCTTTGGATCCGAAGTCTTAACCACTAAGCTACAACCTCCCACCTTAGATTAGTGCATAATACATAACACTCTAGATGGTTCCATTTAGGCTTTGGACTGAATGTATATAAACAGTTACCCACAATGCATTTGAACTACAACTGGCCCAAACAGTTCTGCACTCAAGTGTCCATCAGTGAAACAATGATGGAACTGTAATAATAATAATAATGATTTATTGTTTAGAGTCTGGTTCCTATGTCACTTTAGGTCACTAATTCATATTCCTTGGCAGTGTATATAAAATGTATATTCTTGATCTATATATTTTCAACAGTGTCCATTGTTAAAAGTGCTATATAAATAAAATTAAGATTAATTAAACATTACATCACACCTTTTTTTTCCAAGTCTGGTGGAAACGATGTGTACGAATATGAATACTGTCATTTCCTGGACTATTAAACGCACCCAAATATAAGCCACACCCACTGAATTTGACAAAGATTTTATTTTAAACATAAATACGCTGCACCTGTCTATAAGCCGCATGTCTACATTAAAACTAATGAACTTTACACAGGCTTTAACAAAAGACAGTGTCTGTTACACGGCTTGTATCTAAACAGTAGCCTACCAAGAAAGTCATTGTTCACTGTCTTCCTCCTTTCTTTCACAACTATTTCTCTCGAGAGTTTTTCTTTCGGCATCGTCGTGCGTTTAAAAATCACCATCGGTGAATCTTTTCTCCCGATGCCGTGCAGCTCAGAACACAGGTGAAGTGTGTTTTCATGCCCGGTTGTTTTCAGCGTGACGAATGATTCGCATTTCCTGTAGACAGTCCGAGTGAGCGGCAGGTCAAACATCAGAGGAACATCATCCATATTTATGATGTGGTGCGGCCCGATTCAGTGGGAGCGCATCTGATTTAATATAAAGACTTTCATTGGTTCACCTGAACCTGTTCTGCAATTTCATTGGTCTAATGTTATGGGGCTCAGTTTTTTGGCTTGAAGTTTGTGAAACCGGGAAAAACCCCGGAAAAATCTATATATTAGCCGCTTAATTTTTTAAGCCGTAGGGTTCAAAACGTAGGAAAAAAGAAGAGGCTTATAGTCCGGAAAATACGGTATACATTTTTCTGACCTGCCACACGTATTAATATGTAGCCCATGACTCGTCAAGTTGTGTAAAAACTACCGCTATACCATAATAACAAATACAAACTGTTACACCAAAGTAAACAAAATCTATAACATCACGTTATTTAATCAAACTGAGATTTAATATTCCTACACTACTGTATATGGACAAAAGTTTGGAGAAATCTAACCAAATGATTTGTGCTTTTTTTTTAAAACATTCCATTCCACATTTAGTCTCCATTTACAGCTACAATAACCTCCAAACATCTGAGAAGATGTTCCATTAGATTTTGTTTAGATGTGTGTGAGATTTATTGAGCTATAAGGTTGTTAGTAAAGTCAGGTACTGATGGAGGTGAGGTGCGGAGGACTGGGATCACGTTCCGAAGGGTTTATAGCTCTATAGCAGAAGATCTTCCACGAGAATATATCCATATAAAGCATATCTTAATAGGGTTTGTTTTACAACATCCACATCAACAACATCCAAAAGCATTTTGTACAATTGTGTGCCTCCAACTTTGTGGTAAAAGTTTGGAGAAGAAACTCATATGGCTGGAGAAAAAAAAAAAATAGGTGTCCCAATACTTTTTCCCCCAGACAGTTTCTGTCTCCTAGCAGCTGAGCACTCAGCATGAGGCGGACATCTTGAAGACCAGATGTAAATGTGGCTGCACCTGTTGCAAATGTTTGTGTTTGGTTGATTTAATGTTGCCAAGTACCCTGAAACTCCCCCTTTCAAACCTCATTATGGATCACTTTTCTTTTTCCTACAGCACGCAGATGAAGTCGTCTTTATTTTCTAAAGGTGAACCTCCATTCATCATGAAGGTAAATACTTTCATACACTTGCTGCGAAACTAGTTTTATTCCCAAATGTGCTTTTTTTTTTTTTTTTTTTTTTTTCTTTTTTGAATGCATTTCATCTTCAGTTGTTTAATGATTGTGGACATCGCAATACTGTGCTTTTATCTCTCTGCAGAATCCAAGCACTTTCCAACTTTATAATGTCTTTATCTCTGCAAAAAACCTGCTTTGAGACAAAGTCTATTATTAAAAGTGCAATACAAATAAAACAAATTGAACTGAATTGTGTTGAATTGAATCCTAGCAGATGAAAGAGGAACAGAAATGTGTGAAGGATGGAGAGTAACGTTTTATGTACAGTCAGATCAGTAGTACAGTCGAGTACAGTAACAAATGTTTTATATTATATTGTTATTATTATTTGTACTATTTATATTGTATTATTATGTTTGAGTGCAAAATACAGGCTTCACGTTGCATCTACATAAAAGTTCACATACATTGGAACAACCAACAGTAAACAACAGTTTAAGAGTCAAATGATATATATATAGAGTTACACTATTAATTCCAACAGTGAGTGTATATATATATATATATATTATTAGTTACATTGTTTTACTTTTTTTTTTTTTTTTTACATTTAAGGCATTTGGCAAATGCCCTTATAATGAGAGACTTACATTTCATTTATTCATACAACTTAGCAGCTATGGGGTTAAGGGCCTTGCTCAGGGGCCCAGGAGTGGCTGGGATTTGAATTCACAAACTTTAGATTTAAGATACCACCTCACCTGCGTTCTGAATATTCCTTCAATATTCAAGCACTAAATATTAAAAGGTGTGCATTGTAAGATCACACCCAATGTATGAAAAAAATATATATAAATAAAATATATATATATATATATATATATATATATATATATATATATATATATATATATATATATATATATATATATATATATACTTCACAATAAATCTTAGCTCGTATTTACCGTAATATTTACCGTAATATTAGGAATCATGTAAATATTACTGTATGTTATAATACTTGTGTAGAACATTTTAAAAAATACGTAAATAATGAATTCATGTCAAATGAATGATTGACAGCTGACAGGATCCAGCTGTGGTGGAACAGCGTTTTTTAGCAGTGCATTTTGCAGTAAATAATTCACCCACTAGAGGGTGCTGTGGTGCAATACTTAGCATTAAAGTGTACTTACATTTAATGAACACTGATCTATAAAAACGGCAAGAAAATTCTTTTTTTTTTTAACAATAAAATTCAGGAAAAGTTTCATTTTGGGCTAATTTTTATTGTAGAGTTGTACAGTTTAATCTTTCCTTCTTTCTTCTTTCCTTTCCTTCTTTTAAGTTGCTTCGTATCGTTTATGTGGCGATCTGTCAAGTTTTAATAAACAAGTCACCTACTGCCTCAGCAAGTGCCTCATTCTGACTATCAGAGGTTTGACTTTAGGGGAGTTTCTTCTGAAAACTGGGTACAAGAAACAGCAAGCAAACATTTTCCACACAATTCACATGAGTGTCCCCACATATGTATGTAAACCAGAACCCCCATGTTCAACTCATCCATTAACTTCCAGCTGCACACCAAATGCTTTATCTTTAACCTGGATCCCCTGTGTCCAACAACCATCTCATTATAACCAAACAACCTCGACCTGCACACCATCTGCATGTTCTTCAACCTCAATCACCAACATCCAACCCCCATATCATGATACCCAAACAACCTCAACCTGCACACCTGCTTCTTCTTCTTCAACCTCGTTCACCAATGTCCAACCAACATCTCAGGAAAACCAAACCATCTGCACCAGCACACCAACCATCTCACCCGAGAATCAAGACCTTGAATCATCCAAAGTTCCACAAATGAAATCTTCTGAAAAAAAAAACTAAAGACACACAAACATACCGATCCAGAATCATTAGTTTGGCAGGAGGTCATCATTGTATCATACTTTAGACCAGAGCTGGAGAAAGTAATGTGTGTTTTATATCATTTATTCAAGTAGATTCAGAGTTTCATCGTTCATCCCACATGCAAGAAAAAAATCATTGATTGGCCCAGTGGAATTTTTAAACTTTATATAATGATTGGTTAAACAGGCTCTGGTATTAACATCTATCTCGAGTGATCCAAACACAAGTCTAACATTTTAGTGGCCACCAGGAGGCGCAGTAACGGGGTGGTGCCCCCTGGTGGCCACTAATTTTAGTGAAATCAATATTTATTACTTCTTAAAATAATAATAATCAGGCAGAAGGAGTATTATTACCAACAACACTGCAGAACATCGCATATGAGTTACATGCAAGTTCCTCAGAATGTAAATCAGGGGGCTGGATCACAATGCATTGTGGAGACACATCATACCCCATTCACACCTGTGCTTATGCCTGATCATCAAGAACAGCCATTAATTCCAGATGTAAACAGAGTTATAGTTAAAGAAAAAATACTCAGAAAGTCTGTTTAAGTAACCTAATTAACATTCATTTAAATTAATTATACTAAATGCACAGCAGCAAAATCTGATCTTAAGTTAGGATTGTTAAATATTAGATCTCTCACGTCTATTATTCTTAAGAAGAATTATTTAAAAGGTCGAGCAAACATAAAAAAGAAAATGTGTTATGAGTGTTTGAATATGGCGATTCAAATGCACTGACGTTTATGTTTCCTAAACAGTCCTTGACAGGACTCTTGTTCACAGATTCATAAGTAACCTAATAAATCTGTGTTAACATATAATTATACACTATACAAAAAAAAAACCAAAAGTTACAACTATTTCAATTGTCAATTTTCCATCCAATTTTCCACATAAATCCAACATAAAACTTTAGAAGCTTCAGCATTAAGTTCAGTTAACGTGAATAAAGGAAAGAAATAAAAGACTGGATGACGCATAATTCAGTGTGAACGCTGGATCGTGATTGGCTGAAAAGAGTTGTGAATTCAGAACGCTCAGTTTAATCAGCATTCTGTGCTGCATATAAACTCCTGTAACCATAGTAACATCCAGTTTGCCGTAAAAACGACTCTTCGTAACATTTTAAAAGGACGCAGTGCCGCCTGCAGAAAGAGGATTGTCTTTATTACACTAACATGTTTCTCTGTTCTCCTTTACAGGCAGCAGCACCAGGAGTGATGACTTTTTCTTTTTTTTCCCTTTCCATTCTCTCAACCACACACAACCACACAGTAAAATTAAAAATACACACACACACACACACACATACACACACACACACACACACACACACACACACACACACACACACACACACACACACACACACACACACACACACACACACACACACACACACACACACACACACACACACACACACACACCCACCCACTCACTTTCATGCTCGCAGGGACTTTCAATAAATGTGTGAGCACTATATTGTTTCCGTGCCTACGTGTGTATGAGTGTGTGTGTGTATGAGTGTGTGTGTGTGTGTGTGTGTGTGTATGTGTGTGTGTGTGTGTATTTTTAATTTGACTAAAGACATTTCGGTACTTTATATGGCCACAGGAACCGAAACAACCTCAATTGAGTAACTGTAAACATCCAAAGCTATCAAACATGTTGAACTACATTAGTACATGTCTAATAAAAACCAGTACCAGAACACAAAACCAGTTTCCACTAGTGACTTCTATCCAATCATCACTCACCGTCTTGAAGCGAACAAGGTGTTTCATGTGCATGATCCCCTGGCCATAGTTCTGTGGTAGTAAACTGTCATCTTGCCCCTTGATCACAGCCACCAGGTCCCACAGGTTATGGCTCCCTCCTGGAGGCTGAAAAACAAAACACTCATATTATCCTTTTATACACAAATCATACATGAGCTAAAAAAAAAAAAGACGTTTGGATTTACTGACCGAGAAGCATTCGGAGAACCAGCGCAGCTTCTTTGTTCGTACATCAATGGATAGTTTGTCAAGTTCTTGCTTGATGTCTCTGGACACTTTACCACAGAGAAGAGGGGGAGCGCCAGGAACCATCGCCCGGTCTGTAACAAAAAAACCGCTAAGTTTCACTTCAAAAGTTTGTGGACACCTGACTATAAGATTGGTATGTGCTTTTTGAATGTCTAATTTCGCATTTAGTCTCCAATTTGCTGTAAGAATAAGCTCCACTTGTCTAGGAAGATGTTCCACTAGATTTTGGTGTGTGGTTTTTGGTTTTTGTGTTGTTAGTAAATTCAGGTAATGATGTAGGTGAGGTGAGGAGGGAATAGGGTTTAGAGCTCTATAGCAGAAGATCTTCCACTCCAACATCCCAATGCATATATATCTTCATGGAGCTGCCTTTGTGCACAGGGGCATCATTATGCTGGAACAGGTTTGGCTTTTCTAGTTCAAGTGAAGGAAGAATTTAATGCTACAGCATCCAAAAGAGTTCTACACAATTGTGTGCCTCTAACTTTATGGTAACAGTTTGGAGAAGAACCACATATCGTTGGAAAATTCAGGTTTAAACAACAGATGCTTCATTCACCACCATCCTAAGATCCTCACCTGTGTTTCCGATGATGTCGTCCCAGCTGTGTTCAGTCAGGATGTTGATTAGCAGTGGGGCGATGAGGGGCGTGAGAGACCACAGGCGTACAGTCGAATCCCTGGAGCAGGAAGCCATGGTGAAGGGGCGACTCGGATGGCAAGTCAGACCTAAAGTCAGTGATACACACACACACAGATCTACAGCTTTTACCACTGATCCTTTGCCAACATATGTTTAACAGTATGGACTGCATGAGGTACCGTAGACATCAGCTCCATGGTCATACACGGTGTCCAGGCAGGTCCCGTCCCTGGTGTCCCAAACGCGGATGGTGTAGTCCCAACTGCCCGATGTTAGCAGATACGGTACCTCCGAGTTCCACATCAGACCACGTACTGGAGCTGTGTGTCCACTCAGCACATTAATGCAGGCGTCCTGCGTGTAGTCCCAAATACGCACCGTCCTGGAACACACATGCACTTAGAAATTTACCCACAGCAAAGTTCTGGGTTCTGATTGGTCAGAATTGTTTTTGATTTCTCGATATATTTATTATAACACCGTCTGCAACGGCATAAAAGCTAACAACGTGATGCACTGATTTTTAAAAAGTGTACAATTGTGTATTTAAAACGATTTATTTATATATAATCATTAGCAGATGTAGTGATGCTTTTAATATTTATAAAGTGACCTATTAACGGTGACCAATATTTGATACGTATGTAGATCGATTTCTCCTCGCTAAACTGTTTCGCACGTTCTCTCAGCACCACTGCTGCTACATGAATATGGCGTATGACAACACTACAGAGACCGAGGCGTGGTTTTACGTCTGGGTAAGTTTTTTTTTTTTTTGCAGTAAAAAAGTGTGCTTTCGAAAATGTTCCGACTGTCTACCTAAACCAAAGAAATAAAGGTCAACTATCTGTACCATATTAAACTGTAAAGCATCATATTTTTCCATTGCACCGTGTTGCATTGAATTGCACTGTGATGAATCAAATCAAAATCAGATCGCACTATATATATATATATATATATATATATATATATATATATATATATATATATATATATATATATATATATATGCCAGTAATAATAATAAATGATTTACCCATCATCTGAGCCGCTGCACAGGATTCCCTCTCTGAGCGGAGACCAGCGCACATGGAACACTTTGGCCGTGTGTCCTGTGAACACCTTCAGCGGCTGATCTGAGCTTGTGGCCAAGTAGTAAACCCTTACGTTTTTATCTTCACATCCAGTGGCAATCATGTCTCTGAAACAAAACAAATAAAGCGAAGACGATAAGATCTAAATCCAAACCTGGCATTAACATTAACATTAACATCAGCTTGTGAGCAGTTTGAGGGAGTGAGGAAGATCTAATGAGCTTTGGAGTACCAAGTTCCTGGAGGTAATCTGGCACATTGTGTATACACCCAATATACAGTATGTAGTATGAATACTGAAATAAATATATATATTTATAGAGGTAAGGTCTGTATAAAAAGAAGGTTTAATGATCTCCAGAGATGAAACCGAACACTCCATGAGAACATGGGAAGAAGGAAAACACTGAATAGACAAACATACAGTATATTCCACATTAATCCTCATTTGCTGTTATAATTCTGATTCTTCCGAGATGTTCCACTAGATTTTGCTTGTGGAGATTTGTGCTCATTAACTCATGTTACAGTAAATAATGCTTGGTGAACGATTGCTAGCCGAAAAACAGCTACATACTGTAGATCGCTAGTTAATTAGCCAGTGTGGGGACACATACTGTACACACTCTACACACTGTACACAGACACAAATATGACTACTTATAAAATCAACATAAATATAAAACACAAAAGATGTACTGTAATTTTAAACCTTAAGAATATATTAGTTTTGTGTGTGTTAGTGACGGGCCGTTTAGAAACGATTCATTCATTTTGAACGAGTCTTTAATGTGACTCAAAAGAACGACCCGTCTCAAAAAGTGATTCTACAAGTTAATGAACAAAGTATCGCAAAATCTCCGTAGGTTACGTACAAGAATCAGATTTGAGTAGTTCATCTCATTAGTCCTCTGGTCTGTTCGTTCTTTTGTAACATGACTCCCATAGACGCTACACAATGTATTAGATCAGGTTTGTTTGATCCAAATCTTGACATTATTGTTACAATAATTATAAAAGTCTTGTGACAAATGAACTAACGGCACGAACCAGAAGATATGAGAGATGAAGCTGCTCGTTCTGTCTACCATCATTTGTCATTAGCTGCATTGCCGTATTTTCATTATTGAATTATAGTCAAAGTGTGTGTACTGTATGTAGATATGTTGGAGGATCTGCTTATTGAATATTTTATTTCTGATCAGAGAAACTATATTATCTAAATGACTCAACAACAACAAAAAAAAAGACTCATTTTGATATATGAGATTCAAAGAACCAAGTCACTAAAATGATTCAGTTTTCCAATCACTGGTGAGTGTAAATGTGTGTGTGTGTGTGTGTGTGTTTGTGTGTTTGTGTGTGTGTACTGTGCTGCTGGTGTGCAATTCTCCATGCATTCCCCTACTAGATGGTGCAGTTGTCAGTGTCAGAGAGTCAAACGGCTGTTAAACATGAATGATTTTCTAATGTTCTCATGACAGAATATAAGCTTTATGGTATATTTTGAGCTTTCACACGAACATGAGCTTTCCTGTATTTTAAATAAAAAAAAGAAATGTAAAATGCTGACCTGCATACACAAATAGGTTTTATTAGAGAGACTGGGTAGGTATGACTTTTTGTTTAGAGACAAGGGAGAGATGTGTGATTGAGATGGTTTGGACTGCAGAGGAGGTACATGTGTTATATAGTGTCAAAGAATGCTGACGATGGAGGTGGTACACAAGAGGGAAAAAGGAAGTCATTGCAGGAGGTTTTGGATGTGGTGGGGGAAGAAATGCAGGTGGTTGGTTTGATAGAGACAGATGTAGAAGACAGAGTGGTATGGAGACCCAGGACCAGTCTTAATAACTCATTTTCTAGACAAATGACATTCAGTAAGTGATGCAGAAGACGAGATAGAAGTGAGATATGTGAGAAGTGAGATAGAAGAACACACAGAGAGACAGAGGTTGGTGCATCTTATATAGTTGCAAATGTTATGGTGACTATGAGGAGAGTCAGTTAGCAGTGTAGAAATATTAAATGATAGACAGAAGATCAGACAAGACAGTGAAATACTCACTTGTTGTTCTGACTCCAGTCACAACCGAACACGGCTGCAGGGTGCTTATACTTATGCAGCACTTTACTATCAATGGTTCTGATGATACTGAAACCAGAAAAATTCTATAAGAAAAGTGATGAGCATCAATAGAATTAGGTCATTACATGCATGTGATTTTATTTAAGTAACAAAGTCAAAGATTTACCAAAACCCGTCTCCACTGCATGTGGCGATACGTTTCGAGTCTTTGTGACTCCAGGCGATGCAGAATATACCGTTCTTTCCATGCTGCATACACACACACACACACACACACACACACACACACACACACACACACACACACACACACACACACACACACACACAAAACCCCCACAATAATGTCAGAGAGCTCACCATCAGTGTGTGTTAATTACAGTGGACATGGTGTAGCATCTGACCCTGTTTCTTTATCACATTATAGAAAGTGAAAATGTATCTTGTGAGGTTGTGAGTTCAAATCTCACCCGTCCTCACTGGCCCTTTTCAGCAAGGCCTTTAACCCTTAACTGCTCAGATGTTTGTTTAAGATTATTGTAAATCACTCTGGTTAAAGGTTTCTGCCAAATGGCGTAAATGTAAATATATAAATCTATAAAGCATAATTGTACCCTACAATAGTTTCCAATGCCACATAGTTATGACGTACTTTCCGTACCTCGTTAAATCTCGTGATCATTTTGCCCTTTTTCACGTCCCAGATGAACGCTCCATTTCTCGACGTGGCCCCTGCTATGCAGTTCAGGTCTCCTTTGGGTAATTATCAAATACAATTACAGACTAAATACAACGTACTCAACAGAGACTTTTATCTGTCATAACAACAGCTTTTCAAAATTATAATCATAAAACAATCTGCATGTATATACACCGATCAGGCAGAGCATTATAACCACCTGCCTAATATTGTGCTGGTTCCCTTTTTCTGCAAAAACAGTTCTGACCCGTCGAGCATTAACAGCATGAACTTCTTCAGCAGTTTGAGCTACAGAAGCTCGTCTGTTGGATCGGATCACACGGACCAGCATTCGCTCCCCACTTGCATCAGTTACACTCGCCCATTTTTCCTGCTTTTAACACGTCAACTTTGAGGACAAATTGTTCATTTGCTGCCTAATAAATCCTACTCACTAACAGGTGCCATGATGAAGAGATAATCAGTGTTATTCACTTCACCGCTCGACTGATCGGTGTGTGTGTGTGTGTGTGTGTGTGTGTGTATATACTGTATATATAATACATTTATACACATTATGTAACTTACCAGGAGCCCAGGAGAGGGAGTAGATAACTCCTTCATTACCAGGCGACGTGTACACTGCCGTTAAAGTATTAATGTCCCACACTTTAATGGTTCCATCGAAGGAGGCTGTAGCGAGCAGGTTCGGGTCGTCGGGCTTAAACTTACAGTCAAATATGGTTTCTACATGACCCTTTGAAAAAAATGTTGAGAATTTATATTAGTGCTGGAAGTGTGTAAGACGCATGTGAAGAGAATGTGGATATAAAAATTGACAATATTTACAATAACTGCACACTTGGACACCTAAACAGGTGTAGAAGTACAATCACAAATTGATTCACGTTACATATTATCCCTTGACTCCTACCAGATCCCGGAGGAAATCCCATTTCTTCGCTCCCATGTCGTACAGGCCGACCCCTCCGTCCATGAAGCAGCAGACGGCGTGACCGGGGGGCAGCGAGAACGCCTGGTTCTGCGAGAGAGTAGGAGGAGGAACAGCCTCGCTCGTGGATGACATGTAGTGGTTCTTGGATGGGGAAATTGTACTAGAAACTAGAGATATAGAAACAGAGATTGGATTTAATTAGATAAGATTAGATTCTATCATTGATTAGATTCTATTATTATCATTGTGCAGAGCAGATGTACAGAACCAATGACATGCCAGAAGAGCAAATCCAGATTTTTAACAAAACTGATAGGTTTCCAAATATCATAAACTAACAATTATAAGAAAATTGTTAGTACTGAATAACTGTCTGGAACTGTACGTGTTGCAGGATAGGATTTAAAAAGCACCCCCTTTACAGAAACATTGGCACATAGTGGTGTACTGACTCCTAGGATCTACATTAGTATTGCACTTTATAAATATATGCATAGCGGAAATACACTAAATGGACATTAAAGTCATCTACTGATGTAGGTGAGGTGAGGAGGCCTGGGGTACAGTCAGCATTTACATTCTTTGTACAATAAGCTTGAGCTCAGAGCTCTATAGCAGAAGAACTTCCGCTCCAACCCATGAAAAAGCAGATCTTCATGAAGCTGGCTTTATGCACAGGGACATTATCATTCTAGAACAAATTTGGGTGTCCTAGTTCAATAAAAGAGAAGATTTCATGCCACCACATCCAAAGATGTCCTATACAATTGCGTTTCTCTAACTTTTTAGGAGGAACCACATAACAAAGTCAGATGTCTCAATACTTTTGTACATATAATGTATCTAAGGAGGTCTACAAAAATAAATAACCACAGGATACATGAGGCAGCCATCTTATATCCATATAATTAAAACGTGGTCACATAGATGTTAGCATACTACACAAATGCCATGACATACAAAAAAAATTAGACAGACCTTTCTTTGCTGGTGGAGAGTTTAACACGTGGAGAGCGTGGAAACCCATCTTCTTCAGTTTGAAATTGTCCAGCGGCGTCATCCTCGATACGTTCCACACTCTCAACACGCCAACCTGAGAGTCTTCACACACAGTAAAACAAATAGAATTTATTCATCAGGGTCAACAGAATTTATGCCAACTGGCAAAATGTCACAGTAATGTTCCATAATTTTGTTAAATTTCTTAATAGTTATTAATAAAACAATCTTAATAATCCTCGTTGCTCCTCTATTCTCCCTCTCTCTTTTTGTTTCATCAAGTTAAATGCTCCTGAGATACCAATGAGGAGTGCTCCTGTCCGTCTCTTCACTTCAGATCTGCCCAATTCATCCCAACACACTACCTCTGGATGGAGTTCTTTTTAATTGGAGACCACTCTGTGCAGCTAAGGATGGTTCCACATGAAATTACGGAGCAACTCAAGAACTTTGAAGATGAATTTGGACTGCAGTTAATATCAATAATTTACCACAATGGTTCAGGACCACTGTTTGCATGGACAGCTCAACATTTCAGCACCTATCACTGAACAGCACCACAACAATGATGGAACTGTAATGAATGGACAGTCGGTGTTGAGGTTAAGGACGGGTTTCCTTTTGAGTCTGGTTCCTCCTCATGCCATCTCAGGGAGGTTTTTTTTTTTTTTGGCACAGTCAGCACTTTCTCATTCATTAGGGATTAACTTATAATGAACAAACTTAGAGGCACTGAACATATACAGTGCAACTTCATAAGCACTCCATAATCTCTGTAAGGCTGCTTTGGGACAATGTCCATTGTAAAAATGTGCTCTACGGATAAAACGGTTCACAGCAAAACCTCTTTATTAGTTCAATAATAATCGATGTAGCTCTATGTTGTGTGATGTAGCACAAGGGTTCTGTAGAAACATTGTCTAATTTCACTGTGTACTTTGTCAGATGTATATGGTTGGAATGACAATCAAAGCTTGGCTTGACTTGACCTGATAAACCATTAGAGCTCTCAAACTTCCAGAATTTGTTCCATATTTAACTAGCTAAACCGACTAGCTACCGAAGTCTAACATACTAGCTTAAGTTAGCTATTTGGCAGCCTATTATTAATTTTATCCTACATTTAACAGTATGGAATTAGAGCTCAGCAAATTGAAGGATGTTCTCCATGGAAGCCATGCTTGTAGGGTAAAAAGTCATTAACGGATAAGGTTCTGCTAAATGGCTAATAAATATTTGAGAAAAAAATCAAGAAATTAATAAAAAGAACAGATGTGCAATGTGTGAGATTCTTAATAGAGACTTAATAGAGTGTGTATACAGCCATGTTTCTGTCTTACCTCCTGTAATGAACATCCCCGGGGCAGTAGGCACCCATGCCAGGCACTGGACGCATGCGGCTGCGCTCGGTAAACTGAAGGCAGTCACACACGACAGCGAATCAGAATCGAGCAGCCGGATGCCGTTGTGCATGTTAGCCACCAGCAGGTAGTCTGTACTCAGAGGGTCCCATTCCAGAGCAGTGACCGGATCTTCTTCATCCGTTCCCTCCAGAGACTCTGGACGCAGCACGTGCTTCTGATTCTTCAAGCCTGGATGGGACATTTACATTGTTAGCCAGGATTTTCTCCTGGGACTTTGATTAGAAAATGTTTGGTACAGGATATGTATGCGGTAACATAATGGGTGAATGAGTGAATGAGTGAGTGTTTATTCACTACATTGATAAAGGTTTGCGAAAATCTGCTCATAAGCATAGTGCTTTATAAGCATTCCACATTTGTTCTGATAATTCCCTCCACTCTTCTGGGAAGATGTTCCACTAGATTTTGTTGTGTGTTTATGGATATTTGTGTTCATCAGCCACAGGGGTATTATGAAAGGCAGGTACTGATGTAGGTGAGGAGACCTGGGGTGCAGTCAGCGTTCACATTTATCCCAAAAGTGTTCAGTAGGGATGAGATCAGAGCTCTATAGCAGCAAGATCTTCCTCTCCAAAGCATGTAAACCAGATCTTCAAGGAGCTCACTTTGTGCACAGGGGCCATACAGGAACAGGTTTCGATTTCCAAATTCAAGTAAACACAAAATTGTATTACAGTGCATCTAAACACGTCCTTGTGTGCCTTCTGCTTTGTGGTACCAGTTTGGAGAAGAACCACATAAAGCAGTGAAGGTCAGGTGTCCCAATATGTTTGTCGACATACAAACATCTTACATTTTAACTTAAGATTATTACTGTTACATTTTTCGTAGTATTTATTGCATGCATTATTGCCTAAGTGTGTGGAAACTGCAGGAATTTGGCAAATGTTTCTATTGGGATGAATAAAGTATACACATATACACTGATGATCTCTTCATCATGGCACCTGTTAGTGAATGGATTTATTTATTAGGCAACAAGTGAACATTTTGTGCTTAAAGTTGATGATAGAAGCAGGAAAAATGGGGAAGCGTAAGGTTTTGAGTGAGTTTGACAAATTGTGACGTCTAGACGTCTGGGACAGAGTGTCTCCAAAACTGCAGCTCTTTTGGGATGTTCCTGGTCTGCAGGGGTCAGTATCTATCTAAACTGCTCCGAAGAAGGAACAGTGGTGATCCAACGACAGGGTCATGTGCAGGCAAGGCTCAATTTAATAATGGGTTTGATGGGTCAGGAATGTTTTAGGGAGTTAACACTTATTTTTTTTAGATGGTCAAAATGTAAAAAAAAATGGAGTAAAAAACATTTATTATATTTCAGCTTGTTATAATGTTAAAGTTTTCTATTTATTACATTTCAAAACCAAAAACAATCCAGTTATAAGGTTAATTAACATAAATAAACAAACATAAAAAAACCTGTTCCACCTAGGGGCGGGGCTACAATGTCAACGTACATCATGTGCGACGTGTGTGACTTAAATAATATAAGCACAATTTGCATATGAAGGACAATAATGAATAAATGCACGTAAGAAGCAAAGGCTGGTCCGTGTGGTTCTGTAGCTGAAATTGCTGAAGAAGTTTATGCTGTTAATGACTGACGGGTCAAAACTGTTTTGGCAGCAAAAGGGGGACCAGCACAATATTAGGCACGTGGTCATAATGTTCCGCCTGGTTGGTGTATAAACACAGGACAGGAAACAGAAGCAGAGTTGAGATAACAGGCGATAGTCTGCGAGGCAAATAAAGTCTGCAAACCACATAGAGCAAAATGTAAACCGAAAGGCTTGTTATAGTGAAGGAAACTCACACTACACGGTGCCCTCTGGTGGCACGGTAGGGACATTACCCCTAGGATTGTTACGATATGCACTATATAGACAAAAGTTTGTGGACAGCTGACCTTGTTCTACATTTAGTCCCCATTTGCTGTTGTAATAACCTCCACTCTTCTGGGAAGAGGTTTTACTAGATTTGTGCAGCCAGGTAGTATAATCAGCTACTGATGAAGGTAAGATTAGGAGGCCTGGGGTGCATTAAGTGTTTTAATTCATCCCAAAGGTGTTCAGTAGGGTTTGAGGTCCAAGCTCTATAGCAGGAGATCTTCTACTCCAACCCATGTGCACTGGGGCATTGTCATGCTGGAACTGGTTTGGGGAAATATTCATGCCACCACATTTAAAGATGTCCTGTACAATTATGTGCCTCCAACTTTGTGGTTGGGAAAAGACAAGAATATGGCTGGAGAAGTCAGGTGTCTCAATAATTTTGATATAACCTCTACATTTATTTATCCAAGCCGCTATGGGGTTGAGGGTCTTCTTGCTCAAGGGACAAAGAGTGGTAGCTCACTGTGATTGGGATTTTAACTCATGACCTTTGGATCCATAGTCCAAGGTCTTAACCACGAAGTTAAAATCTCACCTACAGTTATATAATTGTATTAATAAAATGCAGCTATGAAGTTTTTTCAAAAAAGCAGTACATAAGTGAAAACGATGAAAGATTATAAAGTATTACGATACCAGGCTGAAAGATGGACAGACTCCCGTCCGTGTGCCCGAACACCACCTTGCCCTTCTTCATGGGATGCCAGCGGAACAGGCAGATATCTGACAGGAAGCTGTGAGCCTCTTTGTGCACAGTGACTCCAGAGTCCGGCCCTGAGACGGCCCACACGTACAGCGGGCCGCGGTGTGAGACGAACGCTACGCTGTCCGCCGTGTTCCAGCACCAGCTGATGGACGCAGGAATACCTGCAGAGAACCAGACACCATGCTCATAACTCCACTTCTACACTCCTACACACACAACATAGAGATGAAATATAACAAACCTACAGGATGTGTGTGTGTGTGTGTGTGTGTGTGTGTGTGTGTGTGTGTGTGTGTGTGTGTGTGTGTGTAAATAATTGTGTTTACATGTATATGTAGTTAAGAAATGGTTTGTTGTTTGTGTGTGGTGTGTGTGTGGGTTTAGAAGTGTGTGTGTGTATACATGAAGTACAGTAGTAAAGAAATGTGTGTGTGTGTGTGTGTGTGTGTGTGTGTGTGTGTGTGTGTGTGTGTGTGTGTGTGTGTGTGGTGGAGATTTAGAAATGCATGTGTGTTTGTAAGTGATGTAGTTAAGTAATACGTGTGTGTGCGTGTGTGTGTGTGTGTGTGTGTGTGTGTGTGTGTGTGTGTGTGTGTGTGCATGTGTACTATGAGTTTAGAAGTGTGTGTGTGTGTCTCTGCGTGCCTTTAGTATTGTCAAGGCGAGCGACGGCCTTCTGCTCGGCGACGTTCCAAATGATCAGCAGGTTGTCTGCGCTGGCGCTGGCGAACACCTCAGGGTTGTGTGGACACCAGGAGATGGCTGTGATGGTCTTCTTGTGCTCGGACATGATGGAACGCAGCTTAAACTCATTGTATCTGTGGTCCAGCTAGACGTGCAGCAAGAAGGAAATCACAGCAAGAAGATGAACATTTGAGAGTAACATGGATCTCTGCAGCTCTGCTGCTACATAAGGGTTTGATGAGAAGCATAGTGGGGGTTTGTAATACGGAGATCAGACGATAGGTCAGGAACTTAATTAGCTTTTTCCTCAATTGCTTCAGAGAATGTTCCTCACATGAACAGACTAGCAATACACTATTTAGCCAGGAGTATCTGGACACTTGATTTTCCAACCATATGTGGTTCTTTCCCAAACTGTTACCACATAGTTGAGAGCACAAAATTTTACAGGACGTCTTTGAATGTGGTAAAACTTTTCCCTTCACTTGAACTAGGAGACCCCAAACCTGTTCCAGCATGACAATGCTCCTGTGCACCTAGCCAGCTCCATGAAGAATACTGCATGCTTTACATGGATTGAAGTGGAAGACCTTGAGATGCCTGCTATAGAGCTCTAAGCTCAACCTCACTGAACACCTTCGGTATGAATTTGAACATTGACTGCACCCCAGGCCTTAGTAGGCTTCAGTACCTGACTTGACTTTCACCCTTGTGGCTGGAGGTATCTACACAAGCACACTTCAAAATTTAGTGG
Source organism: Silurus aristotelis (assembly GCF_946808225.1). Taxonomy (NCBI): domain Eukaryota; kingdom Metazoa; phylum Chordata; class Actinopteri; order Siluriformes; family Siluridae; genus Silurus; species Silurus aristotelis. Next base: position 32,767,455 of record NC_139577.1, on the reverse strand, counting down.
AACATCTCACAACAAAAGAGTGGAGGTCATTCTAACAGCAAATCAAAAACTAAATATTGAATGGGATGTTCAGAAAGATCTCAGGTGTCCACAAACCTTTGTCCATATAGTGTATGAGGAACCAAATGTATAGCAACCACATATAGCTGAAAAAGTCAGGTGACCAATTACTTTTGTCCACAGTGTATCACGTGCGTAACTTATTTAATTAAAGTAATCTTGTGTCATTTTTTTTGTATCAAAAATGGATATCTCCTATGGCTGCCCAATATTTTATGGCTAGTCTGAACTAGCATACATTTAAATACAACACAGATTTCAAGATTTGTTGAGGGACGGGTGAACATTCGCAGTGTTTACCTGGTAGACGTAGATAGCGAGTGTAGCGCAGTAAGCGAACCTGTCTCCACTGGCTGCACACACATCTTTATTCCACGGCTGACATCCAGCAGCTAGCAGTCCCACCTGCTTCACCTGAGACATCTTGACCTGGCAACAGAGCAACCAACAGTGTCACTTAAAAGGTTCTTCAACACATTCGCAAACTGTTTTTGTGATTATAAAGGCAATGAGCCCATGCAGTAGTGGCAGGAACATATAAAGCGTAGTGGTATCTCAGTGGTTAAAACATTCAACCAATAATTGGAATGTTGTGAGTTCAAATCCCAGCAATAACAATATTAAATGCTCGGCTGATTTTTGGGAACTGCTAGATCTTTGAACAAGACACTTGCATCTCAGCTGCTCAGTTGTATTACTGATATCATAGAGAGGTGGAAGTTTAATGTTTAAGGCATTAGACTCTGGATCAGAAGGTCACAAGTCACTGCTGAGCACTTGAGCAAGGCCCTTAACCCTCAACTGCTCAGTTGTAAACCACTCTGGATACAGATGCTTGCTGAATATCACAGTGGTGGATGAAGTACACAAACTTGGACTTAAGAAGTGGTTGCTCAATGGTCAACATTTTGGACTTCCTATCGGAATCCCAATACAACCAAGTTTAAATCCAAGCCCTGCCAAGTTGCCTCTTCTGGGCCCTTGAGCAAGACCCTTGAGTTGTATAAATAAATTCACTTTAAATCGCTCTAAATAAGGGCTTTTGCCAAATGCCATAAATGTCATCCACCATTGTATAAAGGAGAAGAGTTAGATCTGATATTTTCACATGGGATATAGAGGTTATAACCTTGATGTCCCTCCTTAATAAGGGCATCTGTCAGATGCCGTAATTGTAATGTTCATGTCAAACCAAAACTAACTGCTCAAATGAATCTTGAATCTTCTTCTTTCGGCTTCTCCCATTAGGGGTCACCAGAGCGGATCATCAGTCTCCATACCCCTCTGTCCTCTACATCTGCCTCTTTCACACCAACTACCTGCATGTCTTCCCTCACCACATCCATAAACCTCCTACTTGGTCTTCCTCTTTTTTTCTCCTTCTTGGTGGCTCCATCCTCATCATTGCTAATTGGCCTATCAAAGCTAGTACGAAGTCAAGCACCGGACACGTGACAACTCAAACAACCCCCTTCCATGCTAATCAATACATAACGCCATTTATCTCTCACTTGTTAGTTGTATAAAAAGGTGGGATTAGATCCAATATATAGTGGTGTGGTTTATGATCTAATATCCAAGCAGAATCCACTTCTTTATTATCATGATGTTTGATTTCTCTCCTTTTGCTTTCATTCCAGTATTTTAGTGATACAACAACGTACATAAATGCTAGATAGGCCACATATATGTGACACAAGG
>NC_139577.1:32743194-32755694 GCF_946808225.1 Silurus aristotelis | reverse complement strand
ATAGTATTCTTATTGGTCTGTTTGAATTTGAGGGGAGGAGCTTCAGTCATTTTGTACTATTTGGAACCATGTTGGATTATTCCTGTTCCACGGTTCGGTGCATGCCCTGAGAAGAAAAATGAAAGTAATCTCAAGAAACTTCAGCGTTTTTGCTCATTTTGCTGCGTACTTCGCACCCATCAAGACGACCAAACTACACAGTGCTAATAAACTCCAACATATCAACTGTATGGTGTTCTTTTTTTTCTTCTTTTAAGTGACATGTCCTCTGAAGAAACTCTCAGTGCCTGAGCTGTTGCTATGGAAACAATAACATATAAGACCAAGCATAATTATATTACACGTCGTGAGTGGACGTAGGATCAAAAATCACGTCTCTGATAAGAGAACTGTCCATACAACATTCATCCAGACTACGAATAATAAATCAATGAAGAATAAATCACTTACTGCTCACTTCAGTTCAAATCCAGATCAACTCACTGCACCACACACAAGAGGCTTTTAGCTGTTATTTTGCAACGTGGAGTGATTTGTGTCGTTTGAGTGCGATGAAAATGACCCACTCGACACGTCTAGCCACAAAATAGCTGTGAGAAGAGATCTGAAAGTGATTTCAACATGATGATTGCACTCATTTGAATATCCTCTTATCGGCTCCGGGTCAAATCATTATCTTTTCTAAATAAGTCCAAAGGTGCAGGTTGCAGTGTAGTAGCCTTAGTTGTCTGTGTTAATGTAACGCATGTGAAATGACAACGTTTATATTGATTATATTGAGATTTTTGTTTCGATGTACCACAGCCTTTTACCAGAGCAGAGTGCCTTAAAAAGTTCTTCTCCAGGCTGAGAGCCATTCCCAGCTGCCTATTTCAGGGTCCTGAGAGTGTACAGGTCTTGTAGAGGTCGCAGATTGCAGCCAATCCCCTTCTCAGCAAAGTTGATGACACACTGCAGTCTGGTATTTACTTTCATGCTCTATGCATCTGTGCATGTAAAAGTATCAAGCATTCATCAAATCTGATGCTTTGCTCTTGTCCTTGTTTTCCCTATTTTTTGGGAAAAAGATGGAAGAGGTTCACTAATGATCCAGTCTTTATAATATAAATTGATCATCTTGAGTAAATCGGTAGTGATTCACTTCATGTAGTTTCTGTATCTAGTATTAAATAAGATTATATACAGTATTTATTTGATTATTCAACATAAATGAAATGCAGATCAAACCATATATTTGGGTCGTGATCGTGATTCGCTTATTTGTTCAGAAATAATTAGATCAGTGAATATTTGACTTTTTAGCCAATCAATTTTTTTCCTTGTTTTTTTTTTAACTGATGCAAAGTTGTGCTCAGTGATTAAGTCTCTGGGTTATTAATCAGAAGGTTTGGGGTTCAAGCCCCAGTATTGCCAAGCTGCCACTCTTGGGGCCCTTGAGCGAGGCCCTTAACCTTCTGTGCTCCAGGGGTGCTGTATCATAAAGGACCCCATCTTTCTAACATTCCGCTGTAATGCACGTGACTTTTTTTCGTATGTTGGGGGATGAGCTTTCAACTAAGCAAATCTTTTTTGCCATAAATGAATTTTATTCCAATGTATTTAGAGCGCGGCTTGTGCTCTAAATACTCGCGAGCCGCATGCGGCTCTTTGGCTGGTTTCATGCGGCTCTTACGTTTATATCGAAGTTTGTTTTTGTGGGGTTTTTTTTATGTGCGTGTTCGCTTCGCTTGAGTTCAATACGGTATTTTTAAGACTTAAATGCTCTTCCACCTACTGGGAAACTTTGCAGTATATTCATCTCACGCACGTGCGCATTTGACAAAAATACCGTATTGAACTCAAGCGAAGTGAACACTCACAAAAAAAAAAAAAACACAAAGAAAGTCTGTGTTTTCAACCCTGAAACACGTGAAATCAAAGCCTCGATCTGTTCTGACTGACACCCATGTGAAAGAATTGCTTCGAGTGGCAACAACGGAATACGAGGCAGATTTGAAGGGGATTGTTTAAGGCAAAGAATGCCAAAAGTCCCACTAACATGCATAGTAAAAGAAAAACGCTATTGTAAATTAATATATTTTTGTTTGTGGACTTGGTTAAACTAAGAGTTTGTGTGTGTGAGACAGTGCACACAATGTTCATTGTTGAAAATGACTGTCCTGTGGTCAATTTCTGTCATTATGTTGATTATGTATTGACATTTACAATAAATCTGTCTGAGCAGAGGTAGGTGTGTGTGTGTGTGTGTGTGTGTGTGTGTGTGTGTGTGTGTGTAAGAGAAAGGGATGGGTGATGTTCATGTGTGCCCATGTGTAAGATGTGGCTCTTTGCGGTAACACAGTCAAAATGTGGCTCTCGGTCTCTGACTGGTTGGCCACCCCTGATTTAGAGGATCAGTTTCATGCTGTTAAAATTGTTTAAAATGTACAATCTCTTGCTTAGAATTGGGTTTCTTGTGATCAATAGATCAGTTTTTAAGTCTTTCAGTCTGACCTTAATTTGTTCCACCCATTTTTTTTTACCAAGTTTAGAAATTAAATATGCGTATTTTCCATTATAACCTTTAATTCATTCCTCTTTTTAGTAGATCAGTATTTAAATCAAACTTTCGGTCATGATCTTGATTTATTCCCTCCTGTTCAGCACCGAATCCAGGGTTTATAGCAGTGAATTTTACTCCTCTGTTGTAGAGTGAATCAGCTCAATCGATGAAGCAGAGATTCCCCAGTGTTCTGGTGCATGCAGTAGTCTAGCAGTGTGTTATTAGGCTAGATGGAAAAATTCTTATTTTATTATTTATGATGTTTTGAAAAATATTTCAAAAAAGCCTTTATTTTAGCTATTTTAATGTCAGTCAAGCATTTTTGCCATTTGCCTTTAGACACCAGAATATTCAGCTGCACATTCCAGAAAAGTAAAAAAAAAAAAAAAAAAAAAAAAAAAAAAAACACTATCCATCTGATAAACATCACTAATAGCAACAAAGTGCCAGATCTCTGCGATTTCTGAAATAAACCGTCACTGCAGTACATGTCTATAGTCTATACAAAGGAGGAACTTTTGTTTCTTTTCTTCTGAATAAGCCAGTAATGAAAATACACGCTATTACCAAAAGTAATGGAGCACAACTTTTCCAGCCATATGTGGTTCTTCTTCAAACTGTTACCACAACGATGGAGGCAATTTGTAGAAGATGTCTTTGGCTGAACTAGCATTATATTTTCCCTTCACTCGAAGTACAACACCCAAACCTGTTCCAGCATGACAATGCCCCTGTGCACAAAGCTAGTTCTATAAAGATACATAAGTTGGAGTGGAAGCTCTCCTGATATAAAAGCTCTCATCTCAACCATATTAAACACATTTGGGATGAATGTGAACGCTGACTACACCCGAGACCTCCTCACCTCGCCTACATCACTACACGATTCTACTAACAACCTTGTGGCTGAAAATCTCACAAGCATACACAAAAATATATTGTGAGATCTTCCTACAGGAGTAAAGCTTATACTAAAAGCAAAAAAGTGTTAAAAGTCCTTTACAATTTAAATTTAATTAAAATAAATTAGATAGAATTGAATCAAATCACTGATACTTCTGAAGGACTATCTTATACCATCATTAATAAACAGGCTTCAGTTAGTTCAGAATGCGGCAGCAAGAGTTCTCACAAGGTCAAGAAAATATGATCATATAACCCCAATCTTATCGTCCCTACACTAGCTACTTGTTAAGTTTCGAATAGACTTTAAACTACTGTTTCTTACTTATGAAGCACTAAATGGTTTGGCTCTCATGTATCTATCCAGTCTTTTAACACGCTACAATCAGTCACGCTCCCTGAGATCTCAGAACTCTGGACTTCTAGTAGTTCCTAGAATAGCAAAGTCCACTAAAGCCGGTAGATCATTCTCATCATTTAGCTAAACTCTGGAATAGTCTTCCTGACAGTGTTCGAGGCTCAGACACACTCTACCAGTTTAAGTGCAGATCACAGACGTATCTTTTTAGCAAAGCCTACACATAACACACATCACATCATAACCTTGTGCTCCAGAACATCTGATCACATGCACATTATCAACTTGTGCTGTTAATATCATGAACAGCAGCTACGCTAATTTCTATTCACTGCTTCTCTTTCTCTCCCCATCCCGAGGCATCCTGAGGTTGGCAAGCTCCAGTCACGTCCCACCTCATGAAGAATATGGACCTTTGAAGAAGTAGATGCCAAACTCACAAACATCCCGTACCATCTAGGGACGTACCAGTGCCAATTGGATCCCGCTACATGTGTGGAGTTTTGACACTGGACCTCTTGGAGTGTTTAAAGGCTCTGGCATGGAGAAGCTGGTGTTGGATCTGTAATGATCACAAAAGTTGAGCTATCTTATGAGTTTCTCAGTAGCTCCTAGTTTTATAACCATAAAGACTGTATAAGACTGTAGAAAAAACATCTACATCTACTCTCTGCTGCTGTATCAGACTCTCACTTCCGGTGACGTAGCTTCCTGTGTTTGACTTGTTTGCCGCGAGTTCCGTGTTTGTATTTGTTTGTTTGTGTTTTTCTCTTTTAATAATCCTAAATTGTTTTTGTCTTCCTGACTTGTGCCTGTAGTCAGTTAAACTCGACTACCACTATATTCATTGTCTGTCACATATATTATATATAGATGTGTATCTTAACTCTGTTCGTGATTATGAGCACTATGCCGGCTGTGTGTCTGACTTTGAGCACAGGTGAGGACTCAATCGATTTGCAAACGGTGGCGTTGGAGATATAGGCTTTGAAGAAACAGATTCGCGAGCTGCATGTAAAGCATGCCCGGCTGCGAGAGCGGAAAGCGGCGCTGGTAACATCCCGGGCGGACGCGCACTCGTCCCAGGTAAATTCCCGGGTTGAACCTAACGCTCCCAGCACCTCAACTCCGGCAAAGGTGCAACACGGACCCTGGATGCGGCAGCGGCGGAAGAGACAACCATTTATAGTGCCTCTCTTAATGTTAGTCAGAGATTAGGATTCAGTTTTAAATCATTTGAAGTGCTCGTTCTTAAAGTTGTACTTTCAGACATGCATAGAAAACTCGCTCTGGTCACCGTGTACAGACCCCCAGGGCCCTACGCTGATTTTCTTCAAGAGTTTGCTTGTTTTCTATCCGATCTCTTGATCAATTTTGATAAAGTGCTGCTTGTAGGAGATTTTAATATTCATGTAGATGATGTAAACGATGCTCTAGGATTATCATTTGTTGACTTATTAAACTCTTTTGGGGTTAAACAAAACGTCACCAGAGCAGATGTCACTGATATCGATATTTTACCTCAGAGTGATGACATCACTGACCATTACCTCATACTGTACATACTACCGGTAAAGCAGATTAGCCATGTTGCACCACGGTATCGACCTGGTAGGACTATTGTTCCAACCACTAAGGACAGATTCATAAATAACCTGCCTGATTTATCTCAATTTCTCACTAAACCCATAACTGATAATAATCTTGATGAAATAACTAACAACATAAACCTTATCCTCACTAGCACATTAGACAACGTTGCCCCCATCCGGTTAAAAAAGGTTAGAGAACAAGCACCTGCACCTTGGTATAATAGTCATACGCATGCCCTCAAAAGAACAGCCTGTAATCTGGAGAGAAAATGGAGGAAAACTAAATTGGAGGTATTTAGAATTGCGTATAAAGACAGTATGCTCAGCTACAGACAGGCGCTAAAAGCTGCTAGAGCTAAACACCTGAGCAAACTCATAGAAAACAACAAAAACAGTCCCAGGTTCCTTTTCAGTACAGTCGCTAAACTAACTACAAATCAGGGCTCTGAAAATTGTGTTCCATCACAGTTTAGTAGTGACGACTTTATGAATTTCTTCACTGAAAAAATAGATAACATTAGAAAAACAATTGTGGCAGTTCAACCTCTGACAGCATCTCCTGACACAATCTTACCTACAACCCCACAACTACACTGTTTTACATGTATAGGACAGGAAGAGCTGTATAATGTTATTGCCAAAGCTAAATCGACAATGTGTCCGTTAGATCCAATTCCTACTAAATTACTGAAGGAAGTGTTATATACAACTGGTGAACCTCTTCTGAATATTATTAACTCTTCACTATCGTTAGGACAAGTCCCTAAATCCCTCAAGTTAGCAGTTATTAGGCCCCTCATTAAAAAACCTAATCTGGATCCAAACACGCTATCGAATTACAGACCAATTTCAAATCTCCCATTTATGTCTAAGATTTTAGAAAAGATTGTCGCTGCCCAGTATGTTCCTACCTGCAAGAGAACAATATCTTTGAAGAATTTCAGTCAGGTTTTAGGCCCCATCATAGCACAGAAACTGCTCTAGTTAAAATCACTAATGACCTGTTTTTAGCTTCAGGCCAAGGCTTCATCTCACTGTTGGTTCTACTAGATCTTAGTGCTGCATTCGACACTATAGACCATGATCTCCTCCTAGATTGCTTACAAAATTACATCGGCATTCAGGGACAGGCATTAAGCTGGTTTAAATCCTACCTGTCCGATCGTTACCATTTCGTAGATTTAAATGGAGAGCTATCCAGGCTAATGCAAGTAAATTATGGCGTGCCGCAAGATTCAGTTCTAGGACCCCTGCTCTTCACAATATACATGCGTCCATTAGGAAATATTTTTAGAAGGCATGGAATTAGCTTCCATTGTTATGCTGATGATACTCAGCTATATATCTCATCTAAACCAGGCGATACAGCTCAATTAACTCGGATAACTGAGTGTATTAAGGAAATAAGAGATTGGATGACCCATAACTTTCTACTTTTAAATTCTGATAAGACTGAGATTTTGTTTATCGGCCCAAAAACTAGTATACAGAAGCTCCAGCATTTCAACCTCCATTTAGACGGATGTTCTGTAACCACTAGTTCAACGGTAAAAGACCTGGGAGTTATTTTAGACAGCAACTTGTTTTTCAATTATCATATCAACCAAGTTACAAAAACAGCCTTCTTTCACCTTAGAAATATTTCTCAGTTAAGAAACATGTTGTCTATATCCGATGCAGAGAAGCTCGTCCATGCGTTCATGACCTCCAGAATAGACTACTGTAATGCATTACTAGGTGGATGCATCATCATCAGAGTTCTCACAAGGTCAAGAAAATATGATCACATAACCCCAATCCTATTGTCCCTACATTGGCTTCCGGTTAAGTTTCGAATAGACTACAAAATATTACTTCTCACTTATAAAGCACTAAATGGTTTGGCTCCTATGTATCTATCCAGTCTTTTAACACGCTACAATCCGCCACGCTCCCTGAGATCTCAAAACTCTGGGCTTCTAGTAGTTCCTAGAATAGCAAAGTCCACTAAAGGTGGTACAGCATTTTCACATTTAGCTCCTAAACTCTGGAATAGTCTTCCTGACAGTGTTCGGGGCTCAGACACACTCACCCAGTTTAAGTGTAGATTGAAAACATATCTTTTTAGCAAAGCCTACACATAACACACATTACATATCATAACTTTGTGCTCCAGAACATCTGATCACATGCACATTATCAACTTGTGCTGTTAATATCATGAACAGCAGCTACGCTAATTCCTCTCCACTGCTTCTCTTTCTCTCCCCATCCCGAGACACCCTGAGGTTTGGCCAGCTCCAGTCACCTCCCACCTCGTCATGATTACGGACCTTTGAAAAAGTAGATGCCGAACTCGCAAACATCCCGAACCATCTAGAGACGTACCAGTGCCATTTGGATCCCGCTACATGTGTGGAGTTTGACATTGGACCTCCTGGAGTGTTTAAAGGCTCTGGCATGGAGAAGCTGATGCTGGATCTGTGATGATCACAAATGCTGAGCTTATAAAACTAGGAGCTACTGACCATATAGACTGTATAAGACTGCAGAAAGAACATTACTTATAATCACACACTCCAGTGCTCATGTTAGTTCTCACTCTCCAGTGTTCTGTATTGTTGAAAGATTTATGATCACACTCTTGATGTCACCCAAATGAGGATGGGTTCCCCTTTTGAGTCTGGTTCCTCTCAAGGTTTCTTCCTCATAACATCTAAGGGAGTTTTTCCTTGCCACAGTCTTGCAGGCTTGCTCATCAGGGACAAATTCACACCATTCACCTAAACTGTTGATTTGTGTAAAGCTGCTTTGAGACAATGTCTGTTGTGAAAAGCGCTATACAAATAAACTTGACTTGACTTGACTTGACTTATAATCACACACTCCAGTCCTCATGTTAGTTCTCACTCTCCAGTGTTCTGTATTGTTGAAAGATTTATGATCACACTCTTGATGTCACCCAAATGAGGATGGGTTCCCCTTTTGAGTCTGGTTCCTCTCAAGGTTTCTTCCTCATAACATCTAAGGGAGTTTTTCCTTGTCACAGTCGCCACGGCTGCTCATCAGGGATAAATACACACCATTCACCTTAACTGTTGATTTCTGTAAAGCTGCTTTGAGACAATGTCTGTTGTGAAAAGCGCTATACAAATAAACTTGACTTGACAGATGAGTGGGTATGACAAAAAGAGTAAAAAAACACAATAAAATCAAAGCCAGTTTTCAAATAATGGGATATATTATTAATCATATAAAGACAAAAAAATCTTTTTTTTGGACAAATTGATAAAAAAGATTACAAAGCTCAAATGGATTCATAAATACATACTTTAGAATGATATAAAGGCTCAAGCTTGACCTATTTTTGGGCAATTGTTCTTTGCAGAACCCCGTTAAGCTCAATCAGGTTGGATGGGGAGCATCACAGACATTTTTAGATCTCTCTGTAGATGTTCAATTGGGTTCAAATCTGTGCCACTCGAAGACATTCAGAGTCGTCCCGTAAACACTCCTTTGTTAGCTTGGCTGTGTGCTTGGGGTCTGTTGGAAGATGAACCGTCGCCCCAGTCTGAGGTCCAGAGCGCTCTGGAATGTCTCTGTATATTGCTGCATTCATCTTTTGACCAGTCTCCCAGTTCCTGCTGAAAAAAAAAATTCCCACAGCATGATGCTTCCACCACCATGCTTCACTAAAGGGATAGTATTTGCAAGGTGATACGCGTGTGCCTGGTTTCCTAAAGAAATGATGCTTGGCATTCAGCCCAAAGAGTTCAATCTTTGTTTTTCACGGTCTGAGTGTTCTTCAGGTGCCCTTTGGCAAAATCCAAGTGGGCTGTCATTTGCCTTTTACTGAGGAGAGGCTTTAGCCACTCTAGCATACAGGCCTGTTTGGTGGAGTGCTGCAGAGCTGGTTGTTCTTCTGGAAGGTTCTCCTCTCTCCACAGAGAAATTCAGGTGTGTGTCTTTCCAAATCGTCTCCAATCCCCTGAAGCGCTGTGAAAACTTTCTAGATACTGTATATTATAGCAGCTGTAAAGAACCACACCTCTCCTGTTAATCCGCTATAATCCTAAACCAATCATAAACCCTGGATGTCCTGCTAGATTTCACACACATACTGTAGGCATACACACAAACACACACAGACACACACACAAGGCTAAACAGTCTAAAATAAACTCCTGATGGAATTGAATTAAGGCTGTGTAAATCCTCAGAGCAGCTGTGTGCAAATTAACACGTCGTGATTAGTTTCTCCGGTGCTCTGTAATGAGCGAGAAGCTGAAAGGACAATGTGTTGAGAACGCTTTCTACCGTGTCGCCTCACTGCTCCAATACGAGACTCAGAGAATCAGGTCTAAGTGTAACGACCCTCCTGCAGAATCAGCGTCTTTCCTAATCACAATCACACCGTAATCCACAGATCCATGTGTGAGGAAAAGCCGCTTTATTTTAGAGCCATGTTTCTTCTCAGTGTCACCACATACAGGCAGAGTAACTCCTGCTAACAGGAACATGATTAATTATATATATATATATACAGTGCCTGTCAAACGTGTGGACTAGTCTTATTGTTTTTCAGAGACAAGCGCACATTCATTTTGTTTCTATGCAACAAACTCGGTAATGTAACGGTATAAAGATTCCGTTTGACCAAACAAATCTATAAATGTCCAGATGTTTCACTTCATCTTCATTAAAAAATATTTTCTCAGCATGAAAAACAGCATCCAGACAGTTCATTTCTCAAACATTTCAAACATTCTGCTGAAATACTTGTCCGTGCCTCTTGTAGAACTTGCCAAATGTGTTCTTCAGTTGGAGATTGTGTTTATTATGATCCAGTTCATCCCAGAGCAGTTCAATAGGATTTAGGTGCAGTGACTGGGCAGGTCATTCTATTATAGATATCATTCCAGACGTCTGTTTGCTCTCCAAATAACGCTTACAGAACTCAGACGTACGCTTCGGCTCATCGTCGGTTCCAATGAGCCGCAGTCCGGACGGAATTGCATGGTGTTGATGTGTGGAACAGTTGCCAGGTTGGTTCACTTTCACTTATAATAATTCTCCAACCTTCCCTGCTCCAAACAACCCCAAACCATTAAGTTTCCACTTCCATGTGGACTGTTGGGGTGAGACAGTCTGATCACATCTTCTCTCCGGTTCTCCGTCTTATACAAGCTCTTCAGTTTGAGATAGAAATGTCACATTTGGACTCCAGAGGACTTTATTCCAGTCATTCACTGTTCAAATCGTGTGTGTTTTCACCTTTAACCGTTTGTTGCATAGAAACAAAAGGTAGTGTTTCAAAAACCAAAAAGACGAGGTGTTTCCCAAACTTGTTTCTTGTTTCTGACACCGACTGAAGACTCCCATTTCTATAAATGTAAATAAACATCACCTTAGAGAAAGTTTCATCACAGTGAAAAGTGTCAGCCGTACACACCCCTATGAACTGTTACCATAGAAACGAGAACATATGAACATATACTGTATATATATAAAAATCAGAAACTCTTGATGTCACCCAAATGAGGATGGGTTTCTCTTTTGAATCTGGTTCCTCTCAAGGTTTCTTCCTCATTACATCTAGGGGGAGTTTTTCCTTGCTACAGTCACCACGGCTGCTCATCAGGGATAAATACACATCATTCACCTTCACTGTTACATTCTGTAAAGCTGCTTTGAGACTATGTAAACCTGTGATTTGGAGCTGCAGTACTTAATGAGCTGCTGTTACAGGAAAAACCTACATTACGACATCAGATTTAAGAATTCGTAGCGTTACGAACTTTACAGCTGTGTTGTTTTTAACTAATTTTGCTGCATTTTGTTTTTCAAAATGTTCTCCATCTCCAAAACATTTCCATTTGCCAAAAATCTCTCATTCAACAAATTCAACATAAAGAAAATACCATAAAATAAAAAATACAATAAAAACTATGTTCAATTAAAAAAAATTTAAATTCTTGTTTTTATCATAAATATCTAAAAACTCTCAAATCACTGTCCTACTCATACAGAAAAATGTAAAACTCTTTACCCTGCTTCAGCCATTTAATTCATTTACGTTTCTATGAATCCGTGCGACCGCAAGCGAATGTTCTGCCAAATTAAAAAAAAGGTAAAACGCAATGTGAAAGTGAATAATTCCTAACAGCGATCTCAAAGCCGACACAAGGAAAGAAGAACAACAACATGATCCACCGTCTCGTTCATTTGTAGATGAACAGGGCACATGACCGAGTCACACATTGGTGTCTTAATATCTCAATTTTCTCAGTCTAATTTTTTAAACAAGAAAACAGTTTTTTTTTTTTTATTTATCCACTCGGAAGAGCATTTTGCTTTGCTTCGGAGTTTCGACAACTGCAGCGTGAAAAGAAAGATGAGATTTAAATTTTGATATGTTTATTCAGATTTTATGTAAATGAAGACGAATCCTGTGTTTTTAGAAAATATTTTGTCACAATATTTGTTATTATTATTATTAGTAGTAGTAATTTAATTCTATACAATTAATAATATAGCATAATATATATATATATATATATATATATATATATATATATATATATATATATATATATATATATATATATATATATATATATATACATTTATTTAATCTAATATTTAATACTGTTATTATCATAATTGCATTTCAACGTTGAACAATACAGCTAAAGTAAATATTCTTTCAAATTAGAAATTGTATATGGTAGGTATTTTTAGGTTTACTGTACGGTCAAAAGTTTGTGGACACCTGACCAAACGATTGCTATTTGCTTTTTTTTCTAAAGTTCATTCCACGTTTTTTTTCATTCGCTCTTATAAAAACCTCCACTCTTCTGGGAAGATGTTCCACTAGATTTTGATTGAACTTTAGATTGTTTTTGGAGATTTGTGGAGATTCGTTCGGCCACAAGAGTGTTAGTAAAGTGAGGCACTGGTTTTGTGCACAGGGGTATCGTCATGCAGGAACAGAATCTGAAGACATCCAATACAATCGTGTGCCTCCAAGTTTGGAGAAAAGCCACATATCAAAATCATGTCTTTTAATACATACAATATAAATAAATAAATTTAATTAATGTACATAATTTTATACAAATCAATT